>NW_003299134.1:80808-82912 GCF_000151645.1 Tuber melanosporum | reverse complement strand
TCATTAGTATAAGGTATGTGTATCCAGAAAATCGATAGACAGCTACCAAGATAGTATTATAACCGGTGGACTTGTTGAATGGTTCTGCGAAATCAATAGTAAAGAATTGAAATATTTTGCAAGGCAACTGGAGGGTCTAGGATTTCCCTTCAGGTAGTTATGTTAATTCCTTATTTGCTTGGCAGAGTTCATATTGTTTAACGAAATCGCAA
Organism: Tuber melanosporum; assembly: GCF_000151645.1. Classification (NCBI taxonomy): domain Eukaryota; kingdom Fungi; phylum Ascomycota; class Pezizomycetes; order Pezizales; family Tuberaceae; genus Tuber; species Tuber melanosporum. The sequence continues at coordinate 82,700 of NW_003299134.1, read as the reverse complement.
AAGTACTTTCGCTTTTCTGGTCTGTAAATATGTTCGGAAGTGTATTAGAGATTGCAGTTGGCACTATGGTGTCACTTGTGGAGGATTTTGCTGATGACGTATTCTCAAATAGTCAACTCAGAGAACATATGGCCCTTTGGGATGTATTGTAATGATCCCTCTTTGGATAGTTAGTGCTTGGCGACGGGGAACGTTACTTCTCTAATGTAACGATCCCTCTCTGGATAGTTAGTGCTTGGCGACGGGGAACGATACTTCTCTTCCTGTCTTTCTTCTTCTCTTTGTCTTACGATAGCTCTAGGCCTCCGCCTACGTTACCGATAGTACAAGACCCTTGTCTTCTACCGGGACCGCCTATCGTAAGCTTTCTCTAACTCTTCTTCGTAAAGCGCCTTCCTTGGCGTAATGATAAAGATAAAGATCGTAAAGGTATTGTATATTCGTTAAAGTAATAAGTAGGAAAAGTTCTTAGAACAAAGTGTGAAGAATCTATCTTCCTCGGCCGCATCGGTCTCCTTATATAGTGTTCTTCCCGCCTTTAGTCATGTGACCTAAAGTGGTCACATGTGCGAAACTAAATCATAACAAACTAGTCATATGACCAAAGTGATCACATGCTCAAAACCCATGACCTCATAGCGAGGTCATGTGCGAAACTCATAAACCAATCATAACACAATAAACAAGTCATATGACTCGACTGAGTCATATGCACGAAACCCATGACATCATAATGAGGTCATGTGCGAAACATAAATCATATGCGCAATGCTGGCCCGTAAGGCACACTCGTAAGGCATACTCGTCAGGCGCATGTCCCATGACTCATACTTGAGCAATGTGCGAAAGCATCACAAATCCCACACATAACTAATCATATAACCTGAATAGGTCATATGCATGAAACAATAACATACCTGTGACTCATAACCATGTGTCACGTGAAAAACCCTTTCCTCGCTAAGCCACGTTCGTGACATGTATAAACAATGTTCACCAAAGCGAGTACTAGTAGAGACCATTCTATTGGATACATTATAGGGGGCGAGATCTCCATGCCTGGAGCTGTCCATAGCTTTGAACCTGATTGGGTCATGGTAACATCCAGCTATCATCTAGCTTCGGAAGGATGATGTCAATTCCTCCAAAGTTGATCTAACATCTTTCTCATCCTCAATGAGTGACTCTCAGGTTTGCTCGATAGGAATATCTTCTTCTTCAAAGGTCTCATAGAGTTGTTGGTGATAATGGAGGTGCTGGTTTTGGAGTGTGCTAGTAGGATGCTGCTTCTTCAAGTTGTTCAAAACCTTGGTGTTGTCTTAGGACAGGATTAAGGTTGAAGTGGGGTTGGATCAATCCATCATCAGCATCGTAAATTACTTGTTGTTCTTCATCTTCCTCTTCAACAGTACTATAGCTGGTTTCTTTGGAGTCTCTGATAGAGGTATAGTATAGTCATTGGTATTTGTTAGCGAATTTAATTTTGGTTTGATAAAAGGGACAGGTATCAAGGTAACAGTGGGACCAGTAGAGTGTGCTTTGTTCAAGCTCATGCGGAGGTGTACTGTGGAGGGTGCCATTATCTTTTCATTCATCAATGACTTCTTTTCTACATTCTGTTTAAGCTGTTCTGGATATTGTATAAGAGAAAGGAGCAGAGGGAGAGGCAGTACAGGCAGTAGCCAATATTGATTCTAGTTCACAGAAGTTGTCGTTGGGGCTATCTCAGTTTGTCTCGTATGGTCATGAACAAGAGGGGAGTCTGGGAGTGCTTGGTTTTTATAAATGCGGAAAAGAGCATCAGTGAAACAGTTTGTTCTTCCAGGGGTATAGATGATTTTTACATCATATTTGCTGATTTTTCCTATCCATCTTGTTCTTTTCTGGCCAGG
>NW_003299134.1:77864-80609 GCF_000151645.1 Tuber melanosporum | reverse complement strand
ACCAAACAGGAGGCAAGAGTGGAGAACCACAGGAGATTTCGAAGATGTACTGAGGAACAAAGAAGTAACCATTCAACCAAGTATATTGAAATACTGTCTGTTGAAGTCTGCCTTTTCTATCATGGAAACAGGCAGTCTTTAAATACACAAATCTGTTCATGTCTAGCATGAACAAAACTAATCAAAGGTATCAAGTGATACACTTAGGTAAATCAAATGAAGTATCAAAGGGATACTTAAAACAAAACCTAAAACAAAACCATGTATCAAATGATACTTAAAACAAACCAAGTATCAAAGTGATACTTAAAACAAAACATAAAACAAAATCATATGTCAAACGATACTTAAAACAAAGCAAGTATTAAAGCAATACTTAAAACAAAATATAAAACAAAACTAAGTATCAAACGATTCTTAAAACAAATCAAGTATTAAAGCAATACTTAAAACAAAACATAAAACAAAACCAAGAATCAAACGATACTTAAAACAAACCAAGTATCAAAGCGATACTTAAAAGAAAACATATAACAAAACCAATAACCGAGTACCTGTACAGATTGCATTCCCGAAAACAAAACAACTGTTTCAACAAACAAAACCTAGTAATTATCAAAAGCGGAATCCAAGAAACTAAAGGCTTCAGTCTCCGCTATGAGTTCTTAATCATAAGTATCACACTAGAGAAAAGAGGAAATTCTGAGAAAACATTGAGACTCAAAGAAATGTAGATCACAGTAGTCACGAATACTAGATTCATGCTGTACATCTATAAAAGCATTGTTGCAATCAGGACAGTAGTCCACCCAAAGGATGGCAAAGTAGTCTTCAGATTGGATAATATTGTGATTCAACAACAGTCCAACAATCTGGTATTGTAGCCTCATCTTGAGTTCCACATAGTTTGATATCATTATGGTATTCGGATGGTGAATGGTAATCAGATGAGATTGTTGAGAGCCTGCTCGATAGCCTGTTTTGATTCATCGCTGCTCTCGATTTCCGACTCAAAGTATGGTGCCTAAAGCCCATTCCAAGCTGCAGGTTCCATCTGCTATCACTCGGTTTCTGGCATTGTTGGAATCCAGCACATTATAATAAAATTAATCGTTGGAGGGAGTGATTCATTTGGTATGTTGTCTTTCCACCATTTGTTCACCATATACATAGCATGCTCCAGTCCTTCTAGTAGTTTCAAGCTGTTTTTAATCATTAGGTATCCTTTCCATTTGACCAGGAACTGATAATTCTAATGGCAAAAGCTGTGGTCTCGGATTTTTTCACCTTCCCATTTATCTCTCTTATCAATGATAATAGGTACAGGTCGAGAGTGGATTCTTCCAGGGAACTTGGAGTCGTCATTTGGGTAGAATCTCTTGACAGTAGAGGCGTGGAAAACGGCAGTATTGCGCTGGTACATGCGTCCATCTATCTGGACAATGTAGTTTTCTCTATACTTGTCAAAGGATAAGACCTGGCAAGGTCCTCGCAATCGGGATTGTACTTTCTTGCAACGTCCAACATTGGTAACAAACATGTTTCCCTGTACCATGAGCAGATCATCTAGTGGAATGGGAACATTCTTACACCGTCGCTTCGGAGCAGTAGTAGTGCTCCGGAATCGGGCAGCTTTAACAGCTTGGAAGGGATCTTTCCGAATTACTTGATGGTGGTTTAGGTGGTCATCTGAGGTGGAGACTGAGGAATTCTTCAATAGAGTTGCAGGTAGGAGAGGGTATTGGTGGCCGAAGATTGCCTTGTATGGAGACATTACCAAGGTGTCTAAATATCTGGTATTAATATATGCAGCAGGCTCAATAAGGACTGGTTCCCAGTTGGTGTTTCGTTCATTGATTGTGTTCCTAATTCCGATCTTGACTTAGGGGATCTTTCGTTCTGCTTGACCATTAGCTTCATGTTGTCTAGAGGCAGCCATTAAATGATTGATTCTAAGGAAGGTCATGGTTTGTTTCCAGAATCTGGCGGTGAAGTGGAGATCAGCATCACAGACAATAGATAAAGGGTATCTATAGAGGTTAAAGAGGTATCGCTGGAGGATATTTCAGGTGTCTTTGGATGAGTCGGTAACCTTTCTTGGCATGAGCCATGTGTATCCGGAAAACAGATCCACAGCTACTAAGATGGTGTCATATTTGGTGGAGTTGTTAAATGGTCCAGTGAAATCGATGGCATAGGATTCGAATATTTCGCACTGCAGCTGGAGGGTTTGTACTTTCCCTTCAGGGAATTGTGTTCGTTCCTTATTTGCCTGGCAGAGTTCACATTGTTAAACGAAATCACCGAAGTCCTTTCACATTTCAGGCCAGTAAACATATTCTGAGGCATATTGGAGGTTGCGGTCCCACTATGGTGTTCTTTGTTGTGGATTTTGGTAATGATATATTCCGTAATTATCATTTCATTGAACATATGGCCTTTCGAGATGTATAGGCAATATTCACCATAACAGGTGTTGGTTTAGACCATTTTATTGGATATGTTGTAGCGGGTGAGATCTCCATGTCTGGAGCTATCCATAGCTTTGAAATAGATCGGATCATCATGATATCCTGCTATCATTTGGCTTTAAAAAGAGGAGGTTAATTCCTCTGCGGTTGATCTAATATCCCGTTCATCCTCAATGAGAGACCCTCTTGATGGTTTGATAAGGTCTTTGTAACCTGTACGAGGACTCGGTTATTAGTTTTGTTTTATGTTTTTGTTTAAGTATCGCTTTGATAC
>NW_003299134.1:74909-77274 GCF_000151645.1 Tuber melanosporum | reverse complement strand
AGTATCACTTTAATACTTGGTTTGTTTTAAGTATCATTTCATACTTAGTTTTATTTTATGTTTTGTTTTAAGTATTGCTTTGATACTTAATTAATTTTACCAAAGTGTATCAGTTGATACCTTTGATTAGTTTTATTCATACTAGACATGAACAGATTTGTGTATTTAAAGACCGCCTGTTTCTGCCATAGAAAAGGCAGATTTCGACAGACAGAATTTCAATATACTTAGTTGAACGGTTACTTCTTTGTTCCTCAGTACACCCTCGTAGCCTGCTCTAGTTCTCGGCTCTCGCCTCCTCTCTGGAAGAGCGGGCCAGCTGCCAACTATCGTATCTATTACCAATAATGTGATTAGCACCTTGTGAACATGTTATAGTCTTCCTGTTCTTCAAAGGTTTCATACAGCTGTGGGTGATGTTCAGGTATGGTTGGAGGCATAACTGAAATAAGAGTTTTATTGTTGTATACTTGCAAGGGTCCACCATACAGTTGTCGTGAATTGATCATGAGGGGAGAGGATGGCAGTGCTGACTGTGGAGTGTGTAGGCAAGATATTACTTCCATGTATGCTGCTGCTTGTTCGCGTTCTTCAAGACTTAGATATCGTCTTGTGGCAGCATTAAGCGTAAGGAGAAGTTGGATCGATCTATCATTAACTTCATTTATCATCTCTTCTGCTCCTTTTGCAGTATCAAAACTGGTGCTTTTAGAATCATCAGCAGATATATAGTATGGTCGCTGGTATCTGTTGCCAAATTTAATTTCAGTCTGATGAAAGGGGCAGGTATTGAGGTAACTGTAGGACCAGTGGAGTCTGCTTTGTTCAAGTTGGTGAGGAGGTGTGCTGCAGAGGGTGCAATTATCTTTCCATTCGTCATCAATATCTTTTCCTCCTTCTGTTCCAGCAGCTTTGTAAATGGTATAAGAGAAGGGATTAGAGGGAGAGGCAGTACTGGCAGTAGTAAATGATAGTTCTTGTTCATAGGAGGTGTCATCAGGGCTATCTTTGCTTTGTCTTGTATGGTTATAGACAAGAGGAGGGTCTGTGAGCTCTTGGTTCTCATATAGGCAGGAGAGAGCATCAGCGAAATAGTTGGTTCTTCCAGGGATGTAGATGATTTTTGCATCGTATTTGCTCATTTGCCCAATCCATCATGTTGTTTTCCTTCCAGGGACCTTTTCCATTTTAAGATTAGTGAGAGATTGGTTGTCAGTAACAATGGTGAAGGTATTGCCCATCAGGATGTGGTTGAAAGTGGTAAGGACATTGATCACTGTAAGGGCTTCCTTGTTTGTGGTTCCACAGTTCATCTGTAAATTAGTGAACTTTCTGCTGTGCAATGCTGCTGGTCTTACTGTATCATGCGAAGCTCCTTGTCCAACCCATGCTCCAACTCCAGCATCGGATGCTTCAGTAATCAGCCATATCAGTTCTGAATTACTGTAGTCGATAGGCTGTATAATATTGGCATTCTTAATTCATTCCTTAATGTTTGCAAAGGCTTGGTCATGAGTGTCAGTCCAGTCAAATTCCGCATTGCCGGTGAGGTCTGTGAGTGGTGCTGTCACAATGGCATGGTGTGGTAGAAATTGGGAGATATAATTGACTAGTCCTAAGAATCACATGAGTTTTGTTTGATTTTGTGGAGCTGTCTATTCTGTTAAATAGGATATCTTTCCAGAGGCTGCATGTATTCCTTCGTCATCTATCACATGTGCCAGGATATTGAGCTAGTCGGCAAATAGGATTGACTTGTTTCTTCTAGAGTAGAACTTCGCTTCCATTAGTCTGGTAGAAATCAAACCTATATGGTATACGTGTTCTGCTTCGGAGTTTGAGAAAATGAGGATATGATCGATGTAAACCCATCCAAAATGGTGGAGGTATTCACTTAGAAGTTTTTCCGTAATTTTCATCAATGTAGCAGGCATATTCATATCACCTTGTGATATAACACGGCAAATGAAACTTCCGAAGGGTGTTTTGAAACTGTTATAATGTTCACTTTCTGGATCTAATCTTGTCTGCAAGTAGGCATCACTTAGGTCAATTTTACTTCAGAATCTAGCCAGTCTAACTGCATTCATGATTTGGGTTTGGTTTGGAATAGTGCAGTTGTACATAACTGTTATCATTCCGTAGTTTGAGGTTAACTAGGAGGCGAATTCTTTTGCCATCTGCTTTGGGTTGGACAAATAGAAGTACGGCACCTGGTACTTCCGCTTGGCAGATAACTCCTCTTCTTTGTTGTTGGTTTCTCCAGTCACGTAGTAAGTTTTTGTATGTGTCAGGGATGGAGCTGGTAGGTTGGTTCTTAATATTAAATGGCTCTCGAAGGACGATGTGCTGGTTTACTTCCCTC
>NW_003299134.1:72016-74306 GCF_000151645.1 Tuber melanosporum | reverse complement strand
CTGGCGGAGCCAAGCTGGATAGTTGTACTACAAGTTTTATGGCTTGTAGATTGTGAACCTTTTACAGCCATATTGACTAATATGAGCTGGTTAAGGTCTCGAGTTGGGAGTCCATGGACAGAGACAAAGGCATTGCTGATCATGTCTCTTCCAATCGCGCTGGTATTGAATTGGACTCGAGCCTTCTTGCCATTGATGAGAATTGTACATTCCAGGGCAGTGTTTGCTTTAAATGTAGCAGGAGGTTAGACACTATTGTATTCCACATCGATATATCTGATATGGATCTCCTCATATATCCTGGATTGGGAATTATCACTATCAGTCTCAACATTATGGGCCAATGCCTCTTGCTTAATGGCCTTTTATTTTCCTTTCTTCATAGGGCAGTTCTTTGCCATGTGTCCTGTTTTTCCACATTCAAAGCATTCCCCTTTCTGTCATCTCAGTTCTTTGCAGGACTTTGATACATTTTTGAAAACCAGTGGGGTATCATCTTCAGAATTGTTAGAGGGCTTGTGTCATGGTTGCCCGTTGCTGCTAGAGGATGTCTGTATTTTGTATGCTTTGGTTTCATAGAGGATAGTACCCTTTCATTCTGCCCTTGCAATTATTATTGAAATATCATTGTCTCCTCCTCGAGTGGCTCTACCTCTCATCAGAGGGTAGGATGCATGGCATCATAGAATTGTCGCTTAAGGATGTAGTTGGAGATGCTTCCTTTCTTTATTTGGTCCTTATACATCATCAGATCCGTAGCTACCTCTGTGATTCTCTTGACATGCGTTCCATCGACTTAGTAGAGCTTGTTGAATTTGTTGTAAAGGAGGTCGTTGGTGATAGAGGATTGGAATCGGCCTTTCAGGTAATTAAGAACAGTTGATGATCTTAATCTTATATTTCCGCCGTATTTCTTATACCATTGGTGGTATGCATTAGTTGCCTTTCCTTCGCAGAATGATCCAATCTATAGTCTGGTTGTAGTGTTTTTCATATCTTTACCCTGTAGGAGAGGGTAGTGTGTGAGTTCAGTCACCCATCAATCAAAAGCTTCGGGTTTGAGGTCTTTTCGTTCTCATGTAAACTTTGCTGTGAGGTAGAGTTTAAACTTAAGGAGTTCAAATGCTCTGGGTACATCCTCTTCTTCAGGTCGGGCTGGAGATTTTCCTCCTCCTGAAGGCCCTCCTACTGTACTTGTTATATCTGATTCACTACTGGATTCGGAGTAGATTGGAGGTTCAAAGAAAGGCTTCTTTGCTGGAGTAGAACAGAATTCTCCTGGAGGTTGCCTGTCTTCCTTGTTGTTTTAGGTTCTCCCGACTCCTTAGCAGAGTACTGGGGTTTTTTCTTTCTTGTAAGGTCTTACCATGGGATTTGCTTCCTACGCCTGGTCGTCAATAACTCTATGTTGATTTCTGAGACGAAGCCGAATATGTAGTCATTCTGCTGCTTCTCTCCGCTAGCATTCTCAGGTAGATAGCGATAGGTTGATTAGGCCTAAATTCCCGGACAGGTTCTTAACCACTTGCTGAGGTTAAAAAAATGTAAGGTGTTCGCAAGGTGGTAGTCACGTTATCAGTAAATAGTACAATAGGTAGTAGGTAGCCTGCCCTACCAAAGAGGAAACGAGAGCTGAGAACTAAAGAAGATTTCGAAGGTGTACTGAGAAATAAAGAAGTAACCATTCAACCAAGAATATTGAAATACTATCTGTCGAAGTCTGCCTTTTCCATCATAAAAACAGGCAGTCTTTAAATACACAAATCTGTTCATATCTAGCATGAACGAAACTAATCAAAAGTATCAAGTGATACACTTTGGTAAAACAAATCAAGTATCAAAGTGATACTTAAAACAAAACATAAAACAAAACCAAGTATCAAATGATACTTAAAACAAACCAAGTATCAAAGCGATACTTAAAACAAAGCATAAAACAAAACCAATAACCGAGTACCTGTACCAGTTACACCAACTCCCACATCCTATACATTGGTAATCAACCAGAATGGTTCGGGTTTGTTGTAGTCTATAGGCCATATAATATTAGCATTTTCGATCAAATCTTTAACGTTGGTAAAAGCTTAGTCATGAGTCTGGGTCCAAACGAATTCTGAATTACCAGTAAGGTCCGTGGGCAGAATAGCTACAGTGGCATGGTATGGTAGGAATTGGAAGATGTAGTTGAAAAGTGCTTGGAATTGCATATATTCTTCTTGGTTTGGTAGAGTTGTCTATTCTGTTAAGTCGGATATCTTCCCAGGAGCAGCAAGTATTCCCTTCTTGTCTA
>NW_003299134.1:70757-71626 GCF_000151645.1 Tuber melanosporum | reverse complement strand
GTTTAATCTTGTCTGAAAATAGGTATTGCTTAGGTCAATCTTGCTTTAGAATTTAGCCCATCCTACTACTTGCCGGATCTGAGTCTGGTTTGGGATAGCAGAACTGTTTATAACTGTATTATTATTTCTTAGTTTCAGATCAACCAGGAGGCGGATTCTTTTACCATCTGCTTTGAGTTGTACAAACATTGGCGCAGCACTTGGTGCTTCCACTTGTTAAATGATTCCTCTTTTTTGGTTCTGGATTATTGAATCGTATAGTGGGTTTTTATATGTATGGAAGATAGAGTATGTTGGTTGGTTCTTGAGATTAAAGGAGTCCTGTAGGCAGATATGGTGGTTTACTTCCCTCATAGGTAGTAGTTCTTCTGGGATCTGATCAGAGAAAACATCAGAGTATTCATCTATTAGCTACTGGGCAGTTGCTTCACAGACTGTACTATGGTATTCTCTGCTTATTGGTTTGCATGAGACTCTGATCTTTTGATCAGGGAAATTGATAGTAGATTCTGCATATCTGATTTTGGCCTTACGGTAGTTTAGGAATGGCATTCCAGTATCACATTTGGCTTGGTTTCCTATTAGCATCTCTTGAGGCAGTAGGGTAATGGAATCAAGTTAGATAGTCACACTGTAAGTCTTCTGGCTTGTAGATCATGATCTTTTTACTACTATATTGACTAGTATAGGCTGGCTAAGGTCTCGGGTCAGGGGCTCATGGACAGAGAGAAATATATTGCTGATCATTTCTCTTCCAATGGCGCTAGTATCGAACAAAACACAGGCTTTTTGTTCATTGATTATGATACTACCTTCCTTGCGATGCTCGCAAACAACCAATATGAACGCACCTGACGCACCGATTGACC
>NW_003299134.1:69348-70177 GCF_000151645.1 Tuber melanosporum | reverse complement strand
TCCCTTCTCCAGTGAATGGGGGCGGTAGGTAGAACTTGAGTCCTGATATGTCGGATATTTCAAAACCTTTTTCTTCTTCTGATCTTGCCCTTGATTTTCCACTCTGTGAGGGTCCTCCTCCTGTACTAGCTATATCTGATTGACTACTTAACTTGGAGTGGTTTAGGGGATCAAAGGTAGGTTTCCTTGCTGGTGTAGGGGGAAACTCTCCAGGGTGTAGCGGGGCTTTTGTATTTGTGGACATTTGAGGCACTTTAGCAGAGCATTGAGGATCTTTCGTTTGTGTAAGCTGTTTTCATGAGATTCTCTTCCCACTTGAGGTTGTCAATGACATTATGTTGGTGTTAAGATGAAGCCAAATATACTGTAATTCTGCTGCATCTCTCCACTAGCATTCTGAGGTGGATGTCGATAGTTTGATCAGGCCTCAATCCATAGACAGAGTTTTAACCATTGCTGAGGTTAAAAAAATCTAACCTGTTTACAAGGAGCTATTCACGTTATTGGTAATAGGTATGATTGATGGCAGGTGGCCTGCTTTAGGAGAGAGGCAGTGAGAGTGTAACGTGTTCGCAAGGTACTAGTCATGTGTTTGGTAAATGTTACAATAGTTAGCCGGTAACCTGCTCTATCAGAGAGGAGGGGAGAGCTGAGAACTAAAGGAAATTTCGAAGGTGTACTGAGAAATAAAAAAGTAATCGTTCAACCAAGTATATTGAAATACTGTCTGTTGAAGTCAGCCTTTTCCATCGTGGAATCAGGTGGTCTTTAAATACACAAATCTGTTCATGTCTAGCATGAATGGAACTAATCAAAGATATCAATTGAT
>NW_003299134.1:30642-68892 GCF_000151645.1 Tuber melanosporum | reverse complement strand
TGTTAGACAAGGTTATCGTGAACCTGTCCCATAGTCTGATTTTCTTCATCACTGTGTTTGAATTCCGACTTAAGGTATCGTGCCCGAAACTCATTCCTAGCTTTGAGTTCAACCTACCATCACTCGGTTTCTGACATCATTGGTGTCCAGCACATTATGATGTAATTAATTGTTGGAGGGAGCCATTCATTTGGCATCTTCTCTTTCCACCATTCATTCACCATATCCATATCGTGCTCCAGTCTATCTAATGGTTCCCAGCTGTTTTCACTCACTGGGTATCCTTTCCATTTGACCAGGAACTGATTATTCCCATGCCAAAGGCGGTGGTCTCAGATTTCTTCAACTTCCCATTTATCCTTCATATCAATGATGATAGGTCTGGGTCAAGAGTGGATTCTTCCATGTAACTTGGAGACATCATTGGAGTGGAATCTCTTGACAGCAGAGGCATGAAAAACGGCAGTATTGCGGTGGTACCTGCATCTGTCCAGCTGAACAGTGTAGTTTTCCGTATGTTCATCGAAGGATAAGACCTTGAAAGATCCTTGCCATCAGGGTTGTATTTTCTTGCTGCATCTAACATTGGTAATAAACTTGATTCCATGTACCATGAGTATATCACCTGGTGGAATAGGAATGTTCTTACACTGTCGCTTCTGAGCAGTAGTGGTGCTCCAAAATTGAGCAGCTTTAATGGCTTAGAAGGCATCATTCTGGATAGCTTGATGGCGGTTTAAGTGGTTATTGGAGGTGAGGATTGAGGAATTCTTGAATAGGGTTGTAGGTAGGAGAGGGTTTTGGAGGCCGAAGATTGCCTTGTATGGAGACATTCTCAAGGTGTCTGAATATCGACCGTTAATATATGCGGCGAGCTTAGTGAGGGCTAGTTCCCAGTTGGTCTGTCATTATTGATCATGTTCCTAATTCTGGTCTTGACTTCATGGAGCTTCCGTTGTGCTTGACCATTAGTTTTATGATATCCAGCGGCGGCCATAATCCGATTTATTCCAAGAGAGGTCAAGTGTAACCGGGACGGGTACTCGGTTAGTGGTTTTGTTTTATGTTTTGTTTTAAGTATCCTTTGATACTTGGTTTGTTTTAAGTATCGTCTGATAGTTGTTTTTGTTTTATGTTTTGTTTTAAGTATCGTTTTGATACTTGGTTTGTTTTAAGTATCGTCTGATACTTGGTTTTGTTTTATGTTTTGTTTTAAGTATCGCTTTGATACTTAAAGAGTTTTACCAAAGTGTATCGATTGATACCTTTGATCAGTTTCGTTCATGCTAGACATGAACAGATTTGTGTATTTAAAGACCGCCTGTTTCTACGATAGAAAAGGCTGACTTCGACAGACAGTATTTCAATATACTTGGTTGAACGGTTACTTCTTTGTTCTCCAGTACACCCTCGAAGCCTCCTTTAGTTCTCAGCTCTCGCCTCCTCTCTGGAAGAGCAGGCCACCTGCCAACTATCGTATCTATTACCGATAACGTGATTAGCACCTTGTGAACACGTTACATTTTTTTAACCTCAGCAAGTGGTTAAGAACCTGTCCCCGGATTTAGGCCTGATCAACCTATCGATATCCACCTCAGAACGCTAGCGGAGAGAAGCGGCAGAACTACAGTACATTCGGCTTCATCTCAAACCCAAGATAGAGTCTTTGACGACCAGGAGTGGGAAGCAAATCCCACGGCAAGACCTTACAAGGAAGAAACAACCTCGGCGCTCTGCTAAAGAGCCCGGCGATCCGGCAAACATGGAAGATACACAACCTCCTGGAGAATTCCCTTCTACTCCAGCAAAGAAGCCTTCCTTTGAACCTCCAAACGACCCCAAATCTAGTAGCGAATCAGATATGGCTAGCACAGGAGGAGGGCCTTCTGGAGGAGGGAAATCTCGGGCAAGGCCAGAAGAAGAGGAGGTGCCCGCAGCATTTGAACCCCCTAAGTTTAAACTTCACCTCCCAGCGAAGTTCACAGGCGAAGGGAAAGACCTCAAACCTGAAGCCTTTGAACGATGGGCCACAGAACTCTCACACTTCCTACTCTTACAAGGAAAAGATGTGGAAGACCCTACAACCGGACTTATCATGGGATCATTCTGTGAAGGAAAGGCAACCGACGCATACCACCAATGCTATAAGGACTTTGGCGGCAATGTAAGATTAAGAGGATCTACAGTTCTCGATTACTTGAAAGGACGATTCCAATCCTCTATAACCAACGACCTCCTATACAACAAATTCAACCAGCTCCAGCAAGTTAACGGAACACATATCAAGCCAATCACCGATGTGGCTACGGACCTAATAATGTATAAGGACCGAATGGAGAGATGAAGTATCTCCAAATACATCCTGAAGCGACGATTCTACGACACTATGCACCCTACCCTCCGGCGAGAAGGAGAACCACTTGAGGAAGATGGCGATGATATTGCAGTAATAATTGCTAGAGCAGAACGAAAGGACGCCATTCTCCATGAAACCAAGGCCTACAAAATACAGTCATCCTCCAATAGGAATAGCCAGCCACGACACAAAGCCTCCAGCAACTCTGAAGATGATACCCCACGGGTTTTCAAGAAGAAATCAAAACCCTCCAAAGAATCGAGACGGCAAAAGGGAGAATGCTTTGAATGTGGAAAAACAGGGCACATGGCAAAGAACTGTCCTAAGAAGAAAGGAAAAGCAAAGGCTATTAAGAAAGAGGCATCAGCCAACAATATTGAAAGCAATTACGCCCCATCCAGTGAATATGAAGAGATCCACATTGGATACATCGATGTGGAATGCAACAGTGTTTGACCTCCGGCTACATTCAAAACACACACCGCTCTAGAAGGTACTATCCTGATCAATGGCAAAAAGGGCCTGAGTCCTTTTCGACACTGGTGCAATCGGAAGAGATATGATCAGTAATGCCTTTGTCTCTGTCCATGGACTCCCTACCCGAGACCTTAACCAACCCGTACCAGTCAATATGGCAGTAAAAGGATCACGATCCACAAGCCATAAAACCTGTAGTGCGACCATTCGACTTGGTTCGGCAATCCGACCCCCCCAGGAAATACTGGTTGGAAATTTAGCCAAATACGATGCCCTAATAGGCATGCCATTCCTAAATCGCCACAAAGCTATAATCAGGTGTGGGGAATCAACTATCGATTTCCCTGAACAGAAGGTTAGAGTCTCATACAAACCAACAAGCGGAGAATATCGAGCCGCAGTCTGTGAGACAACTGCCCTTCGACTATTGGATGAGTACTCTGACGTTTTCCCTGACCAAATACCCGAAGAACTACCGCCTATGAGAGAGGTGAACCACCACATCCGCCTCCAAGACCCCTCCAATCTCAAGAACCAACCCACCTACTCTATTCCTGACACATACAAAAGCCCACTTTGTGATTGGATCAACCAACAACAAAGAAGAGGAGTCATCTACGGGGCAGAAGCCCCTGGTGCCGCTCCTATGTTTGTTCAACCCAAAGCAGATGGCAGAAGAATCCGCCCCATGGTTGATCTCAAACTACGGAATGAAAACACGGTTATGGACAGCTCCGCTATCCCAAACCAAACCCAGATCCTAAATGCAGTTGGACGGGCTAGATTCCGAAGTAAGATTGACCTAAGCGATGCCTACTTCCAAACAAGGTTAGACCAAGAAAGCGAACGCTACAATAGTTTCAAAACACCCTGCGGAAGTTTCATTAGCCGAGTTATGTTACAAGGTGATATGAATGCGCCCGCCACCTTTATGCGAATTATGGAAAACCTCCTAAGCGAATACCTCCACTATTTTGTTTGAGTCTACATTGATGATATTCTCATCTTCTCGAACACCGCAGCAGAACACGCCTACCATATAGGTTTGGTTTGTACCAAACTTAGGGAAGCTAAATTCCACGCTAGCAGAAACAAATCAATCCTGTTTGCCGACAAACTCGATATTCTAGGACATGTCATAGATGATGAAGGAATACATGCAGCCCCAGGAAAAATAGCCTGTTTAACAGAATGGTCGACACCCCGGAATCAAAAGGAACTCCTGCGATTCCTAGGACTAGTCAACTATATTGCCCAGTTCCTACCACACCATGCTACTGTGACAGCGCCGCTCGACAGACCTACACAGGCAATGCAGAATTTGTCTGGACCCACACTCATGACGAAGCCTTTACAACATCAAGGAATTGATTAAAAACGCCAATGTTATTCAACCTATCGACTTTAGTAAACCAGAACCAACATAGCTGATTACTGATGCATCGGATATTGGAGTTGGAGCATGGGTTGGGCAAGGGGCCTCCCATGAAACGGCGAGGCCGGCGGTATTACACATGAGGAAGTTCACTAACTCACAGATGAACTATGGAACAACAGACAAGGAAGCCCTTGCTGTGATTGATGCTCTCGCCGCTTTCAATCACATCCTAATGGGCAATACCTTCACTATTGTTAGCGACCACCAACCTCTCACTAATCTTAAAACAGAAAAGATACCGGGAAGAAGAAGAACAAGATGGATAGGCGAGATCAGCAAATACGATGCAAAAATCATCTATACCCCGGGAAGAATGAACTATTTAGCTGATGCTCTCTCCCGCCTATACGAGAATCAAGACCTCGCAAACCCTCCCCTTGTTCACGACCATACAAGACAAAGCGAGGACGGCCCTGACGACACCTCCTATGAACAAGAACCATCAATGGCTACCGCCAGCTCTGCCGCTCCCTCCAATCCTTTCTCTTACACTATGTACAGTGCTGCCGGAACAGAATGAGGAAAGGACCTTGATGAAGAATGGAAAGACAATTGCACGCTCCGCAGCACACCTCCTCACGAACTTGAACAAAGCAGACTCCACTGGTCCCACTGTTACCACGACACCTGCCCTTTCCACCAGACTGTGATTAAGTTCGGAAACAGATACCAGCGACCGTACTATATGCCTGCTGACGATTCCAAAGACACCAGCTTCGATACCGTAGAGGGAGCAGAAGAGATAATCAAGGAAGATGAATCAATCCAACCTCCTCATACCCTTAATCCTGTTCCAACACACTACCAAGGTCTTGAAGAACTCGAACAAGCAGCAGCCTACGTGGATGCAATGTCCTATTTACAACCCCCACAGTCAGCCCAGCCATCCTCTCCTCCCATAATTGATTCACGACCACTATATGGTGGACCCTTACGAGTATACAACAATGAAACCATTGTCTTGGTCATACCCCCTACTATTCCCAAGCATCAGCGTCAACTCTACGAAACCTTTGAGGAAGAGGAAGCCCCTAGCGAACCAACAAGAGGATCCCTAATCGAGGATGAACGAGATGTTAGATCGACCACAGAAGAATTAACCTCCTCATTCCGAAGCCAAATGATAGCAGGATATCGCCAGGACCTGATTTACTTCAAAGCCATGGATAGCTCCAGGCATGGAGACCTCGCCCCCTACAACATATCCAACGGAATGGTTTTTACCAGCACCCGTTACGGTGAACATTGCCTATACATACCAAAAGGCCATATGTTCAACGGAATGACAATTAGAGAATATGTCATATCCGAAATCCACAACAAAGGACACCACAGTGCGGACCGCAACCTTCAATATGCTTCAGAATATGTTTACTGGCCTGAGATGCGCAAAGATTTCCGTGATTTCGTCAAGCAATGTGAACTCTGCCAGGCAAACAAGGAGCGAACACAACTACCTGAAGGAAAGGCACAGACCCTCCAACTACCATGTGAAATATTCGAATCATATGCCATCGATTTCGCAGGACCATTCAACAAATCCACTGGATTTGACACCATCTTGGTAGCTGTGGACCGATTCTCTGGACACAGGTGGCTCATACCAATGAAGGTTACCGATTCCTCCAAAGACACCTGGAATAACCTCCAACGATACCTGTTTACCCCCCATGGGTACCTCTTATCTATTGTCAGTGATGCTGATCCCCGCTTTACTGCCAGATTCTGGAAGCAAACCTTGACCTCCCTCGGAATAAACCACATTATGGCCGCCCCTGGACATTATGAGACAAATGGCCAAGCAGAAAGAAAGATTCGCGAGGTTAAGACCGGAATTAGCCGAATAGTGATCAATGAACGACAAACCAACTGCGGAACCAGCCCTTGTTGAGCTCGCTGTATATATCAACGCCGGATTTTCAGATACCTTGGGGATGTCACCATACAAGGCAGTCTTTGGCCGTCAGTACCCCCTCCTACCTACAACAGTATTTAAGAACTTCTCAGTCCCTGCCTCTGACGACCAACTAAACCGCCACCAAGCAATTCGGAACGATGCCTTCCAAGCTGTTAAGGCTGCCCGATTCCGAAGCACCACTACTGCCCAGAAACGACGACGCAAACATATGCCCATCTCACCAGGAGACATGCTCATGGTACACAGTAACATGTTCATTACCAATGTTGGACGCAGCAAGAAGCTGCAACCCTGATGGCGTGGACCCTTCAAAGTCATATCCTTTGACGAGCATACGGAGAACTACACTGTCCAGATAGATGGACGCATGTACCGCCGCAATACTACAGTCTTTCACGCCTCTGCTGTCAAACGGTTCCACCCACATGACGACTCCAAGTTCCCTGGAAGAACCGACTCTCGACCCGCACCTATCATCATTGAAAAGAAAGATGAATGGGAAGTTGAACGAAATCCGAGACAACCGCCTTTGGCATGGAAATGATCAGTTCCTAGTCAAGTGGAAAGGATATCTGACGAGCGAAAACAGTTGGGAACCACTAGAGGGACTAGAGCACGCCATGGATATGGTGAACGAATGGTGGAAAGACAACATGCCGAACGAATTCCTCCCCCCAACAATCAATTACATCACCATGTGCTGGACACCTACAGTGCCAGAAACTGAGCGATGGTACGCAGAACTCGAAGCTAGAGATGGATTTTGGGCACCATACTGTGAGTCGGAATTCAAAAGCAGCGATGAGGAGAATCAAGCTATGCAACAGGCCCTCGACAACTTTATCTAGTCACCAATCACCATCCGAATACCATAACAATGTCAAACTATGTGGAGCTCAATGTGAGGCAGCGACAACAGGTTGTTGGACTGTTGTTGAACCGCGATGTTATCCAACTTGATGGCTATTTCGAAATCCTCTGGATTGACTACTGTCCTGATTGCGATCATGCTTGGGTTGATGTACAGCACGAATCTGGTATTCGTGACTGCTGTGATTTAGAGTTCTTCGAGTCTAAGTGTTTCCTTAGGGTTTCTTCTTGCCCCTGGTGTGATACTTATGATGAAGAATTTCTTGCGGAAACTGAAGCCATGAGTTTCTCGGAATCCGCCTTTGATGATTATTAGGTTTTTGTTTGTTTAAACAGTTGTTTTGTTTTGGGGAATGTAACCGGTATGGGTACTCGGTTATTGGTTTTGTTTTATGTTTTGTTTTAAGTATCGCTTTGATACTTGGTTTGCTTTAAGTATCGTTTGATACTTGGTTTGTTTTAAGTATCGTTTGATACTTGGTTTTGTTTTATGTTTTGTTTTAAGTATCGCTTTGATACTTGGTTTGTTTTAAGTATCGTTTGATACTTGGTTTGTTTTAAGTATCGTTTGATACTTGGTTTGTTTTAAGTATCGTTTGATACTTGGTTTGTTTTAAGTATCGTTTGATACTTGGTTTGTTTTAAGTATCGTTTGATACTTGGTTTGTTTTAAGTATCGTTTGATACTTGGTTTGTTTTAAGTATCGTTTGATACTTGGTTTGTTTTATGTTTTGTTTTAAGTATCGCTTTGATACTTAAAGAGTTTCACCAAAGTGTATCGATTGATACCTTTGATTAGTTTCGTTCATGCTAGACTTGAACAGATTTGTGTATTTAAAGACCGCCTGTTTCTACGAGAGAAAAGGCAGACTTCGACAGACAGTATTTCAATATACTTGGTTGAACGGTTACTTCTTTGTTCCTCAGTACACCCTCGAAGCCTCCTTTAGTTCTCAGCTCTCGCCTCCTCTCTGGAAGAGCAGGCCACCTGCCAACTATCGTATCTTTACCGATAACATGATTAGCACCTTGCGAACACGTTACATCAAGGTTTGTTTCCAAAATCTGGTGGTAAAATGGTGGTCAGCATCACTGACAATAGATAAAGGGTATCCATAGAGGGTAAATAGGTATCACTAGAGGTTATTCCAGGTGTCTTTAGAGGACTCGGTGATCTTCATTAGTATGTGCCTTGTATATCCAAAAAACCAATGTACAGCTATCAAAATAGTGTCATATCAGGTGGACTTGCTAAATAGTCCTGCTAGATTGATGGCATAGGATTCAAATATTTTGCAAGGTAACTGAAGGGTCTGTACTCTCCCTTCTGGGAGTTGTGTTCACTCCTTGTTTGCCAGGCAGAATTCACATTGTTTGACGAAGTCGCAGAACTCCTTTCGCATTTCAGGCCAGTAAACATATTCTGTGGCATATTGAAGGTTGTGGTCCGCACTATGGTGTTTTTTATTGTGGATTTTGGTAATGCCATATTCCCTAATGGTCATTCTATTGAACATATGGCCTTTCAGGATGTGTAGGTAATATTCACCTTAACAGGTGCTGGTATAGGCCATTCCATTAGATATGTTTTAGGAGGTGAGATTATCTTGTTTAGAGCCATCCATAGCTTTGAAATAGATTGGGTCATGGCAGTATCCTGCTATTATCTGGCTTCGAAAAGAGGAGGTTAATTCTTCTGTAGTTGATCTAATATCTTGCTCATCTTCAATGAGGGATCCTCTTGTCTGTTCAATAAAGTCTTCCTCTTCTTCCAAAGTTTCTTAAAGCTGTCAGTGATGTTCAGGAATTGTGGGAGGCTTGACAGAAACAATGGTTTCATTGTTGTATACTGGTGAGAGTCTACCATATAGCGAGTGAATCAATTATGGGGGGTGAGGAGGGCGGTGCTGACTATGAGAGGTGCAAATAGGATATTGTGTCCATGGAGAATGCTGCTTCTTTGAGTTGTTCAAGACCGTGGTGTAGTCTTGGAGCAGGATTAAGAGTAAGCTAAAGTAGAATCAATCCATCATCCATGTCATCCATCATCTGTTCTTATTCTTGTTCTTCATCTTCTGCAATGTAGAAACTGGTATCTTTGGAATCTCCAGTACAGGTATAATAGGGTCGTTTGAATCTCTTGCCAATGTTAATTTCAGTCGGTGAAAGGGGCAGGTATTAAGGTAACAGTGGGACCAGTGGACTCTCCTTTGTTCAAGCTTGTGAGGAGGTGTGCTGTGGAGGGTGCAATCATCTTGCTATTCGTCAACGATATCTTTTCCTTGTTCTGTTCCAGCAGCTCTGTACATGGTGTAAGAGAAAGGATTGGAGGGAGGAACAGTACTGGTAGTAACCAATGATGGTTCTTGTTCATAGGATGTGTCATTAGGGCTATCTTCGCTTTGTCTTGTATGGTCATAAATAAGAGGAGGGTCTGTGAGCACTTGGTTCTCATAAAGGCAGGAGAGAGCATCAGCTAAATAGTTGGTTCTTCCAGGGGTATAGATGATTTTTGCATCATATTTGCTAATTTCTCCTATCCATCGTGTTCTTCTCCTTCCAGGGACCTTTTCCGTTTTAAGATTAGTGAGAGATTGGTGGTCAGTAATAAAGATGAAAATATTGTCCATCTGGATGTGGTTGAAGGCAGCAAGAGCATTGATCACTCTAAGGGCTTCCTTGTCTGTAGTTCCATAGTTCATCTGAGAATTAGTGAACTTCCTCCTGTGTAATACTAGCGGTCTTGCTGTATCACTGTAAGCTCCTGGTCCAACCCATGCTCTAACTGCAATATCGGATGAGCCAGTAATCAGCCATATTGGGTCTGGTTTACTGTAGTCGATAGGCCGTATAACATCGGCATTCTTAATCAATTCCTTAATGTTGGTAAAGGCTTGGTCATAAGTGTGGGTCCAGACAAATTCCGCATTGCCAGTAAGGTCTGTGCGGAGTGCGATCACAGTGGTGTGGTGTGGTAGAAACTGTGAGATTTAGTTGACTAGTCTTAGGAATTGTATGAGTTCTTTTTGATTTCAGGGTATTGTCCATTCTGTTAAACAGGATATCTTTCTGGGGGCTGCATTTATTTTTTCATTATCTATCACAAGTCCCAGGATATTGAGTTTGTCAGCAAATAGGATTAATTTGTTTCTGCTAGTGTAGACCTTGGCTTTCCTTAGTTTGGTACAAACCAAACCTATATAGTAGCCATGTTCTGCTTCAAAGTTTGAGAAAATGAGGATATCGTCACTGTAAACCCATATAAAATAGTCGAGGTATTCGCTTAGGAGGTTTTTCATAATTTGCATGAATGTGGTAGGCGCATTTATATCACCTTATGATATAACTCAGCTAATGAAACTCCTGAAGGGTGTTTTGAAACTGTTATAGTGTTCACTTTCTGAATCTAACCTTGTCTCGAAGTAGGTATCGCTTAGGTCAATCTTGCTTCGGAATCTAGCCCGTCCAACAACCTTCAGGATTTGGAGTTCATTTGGGATAGCAGAGTTGTCCATAATAGTGTTTTCATTTCATAGTTTGAGGTCAACCAGGGGGCGAATTCTTTTGCCATCTGCTCTGAGTTGGACAAATATAGGTGTGGCACCTGGTGCCTCTGCTTGGTAGATGACTTCTCTTCTTTGTTGCTGGTTCACCCAGTCACATAGTGCATTTTTGTATGCATCAGGGATGGAGTAGGTCGATTGGTTCTTAAGATTAGAGGGGTCTCAAAGGCGGATGTGGTGGTTTACTTCCCTCATAGGTGGCAGTTCTTCTGAGATCTGATCAGGAAAAACATCAGAGTATTCGTCCAATAGGCATTGAGCAGTAGCATCACAGACTGCGGCAAAGTATTGTCCCCTTGTTTGTTTACATGAGACTCGAACCTTCTGATTTGGGAAATCAATAATTGATTCCCCACATCTGATTATGGCTTTGTGGCGGTTTGGGACTGGCATCCCTATCAGGGCATCGTATTTGGCTAGGTTTCCAACTAGCATCTCCTGTGAGGGTAGGACAGCGGAGCCAAGTCAGATAGTTGTGCTACAAGTCTTATAGCTTGTCAATCGTAAACCTTTTACTGCCATATTAACTGGTATAGGCTGGTTCAGATCTCAGGTTGGAAGTCCATGGACAGAAACAAAGGCATTACTGATCATGTCTAGTCCAATTGCGCCAGTGTCGAATAGAACTCGAGCCCTTTTACTATTGATCAGCATTGTACCTTCTAGGTCTGTGTGTGATTTGAATGTAGCGGGAGGTCAGACACTGTTGCATTCCACATCGATATATCTGATATGAATTTCCTCATATTCGCTAGATTGGGCATCATCACTATCGCTCTCAATTTTATGGGCCGATGCCTCTTGCTTAGTCGCCTTTCCTTTTCATTTCTTCATAGGGCAGTTCTTTGCCATGTGTCATATTTTTCCACATTCCAAACACTCTCCCTTCTGTGATCTCGATTGTTTTAAGGATTTTGTTTTCTTCCTGAAAACCCGTGGGGTATCATCTCTAGAGTTGTTAGAGGGCATGTGTTGTGGTTGCCTATTACTGCTAGAGGATGTCTGTGTTTTGTATGCCTTAGTTTCATGGAGGATGGCGTTCTGTCTTTCTGCTCTTGCAATTATAACTGATATATCATCGTCCTCTTTCTCAAGTGGCTCTACCTCTTACCAGAGGGTAGGATGCATGGCATTATAGAATCGTCACTTAAGGATATAGTTGGAGATGCTTTCTTTCTGCATTTGGTTCTTATACATCAGGAGATGTGTAGCTACATCTCTGACTATTTTGGCATATGTTCAATTAACTTAGTTGAACTAGTTGAATTTGTTGTATAGGAGGTTATTTGTGATAGAGGATTGGAATCGGCCTTTCAGGTAATCGAGAAGAATAGGTCCACTCAATCGTACATTTCCGCCGTATTCCTTATAGAATTGGTAGTATGCATCAGTTGCCTTTGCTTCGCATAATGATCCAATGTATAGTCCAGATGTATGGCTTTCTACATCTTTCCCTTGTAGGAGAAGGTAGTGTGTCAGTTCAGTTGCCCATCGATCAAAACCTTCAGGTTTGAGGTACTTTCCTGCTTCTGTGAACTTCTCTGGGAGGTGGAGTTTGAACTTATGGGGTTCAAATACTCCAGGTACTTTCTCTTCTTCAGGCCGAGCTCGAGACTTTCCTCCTCACAAAGGCCCCCCTCCTGTACTAGCCATATCTCATTCGCTACTGGTTTTATGGTTAATTGCAGGTTCAAATAAAGGCTTCTGTGCTGGGGTAGAAGGGAAATCTCCTGGAGTTTGTGATTCTTTGATATTTGCAGGTTCTCCTGGCTCCTTATAAGAGCGCCATGGTTGTTTCTTTCTTGTAAGGTCTTGCCGTAAGATTTGCTTCCCACTCCTGGTTATCAATAACTCTATATTAATATTGAGAAGAAGCTGAATGTGCGGTTATTCTTCCGCTTCTCTCCGCTAGCATTCTCGGGTGAATATCGATAGGTTGATGAGGCCTAAGACGAGAGAGAGGTTCTTAACCACTTGCTCAGCTTGAAAAAATATAACTTGTTCGCACAGTACTAGTCACATTATAGGTAAATGTTACGATAGTTGGCAGGTGGCATGCTCTACCAGAGAGGAGGTGAGAGCTGAGAACTAAAGATGATTTCGAAGGTGTACTGAGAAACAAAGAAGTAACCGTTCAATCAAATTTATTGAAATACTGTCTGTCAAAGTCTTCCTTTTCCATCATGGAATCAGGCGGTCTTTAATTAAACAAATCTGTTCATGTCTAGCATGTACGGAACTAATCAAAAATCTCAATTGATACACTTTGGTAAAACTAATTAAGTATCAAAATGATACTTAAAACAAAACATAAAGCAGAACTAAGTATGAAACAATACTTAAAATAAAACAAGTATCAAATTGATACTTAAAACAAACCAAGTATTAAATTGATACTTAAAACAAAACATAAAACAAAAATAAGTATCAAACGATACTTAAAACAAACCAAGTATTAAAGAGATACTTAAAACACAACATAAAACAAAACTAATAACCGTATACCCGTACCAGTTACAAATTGGGTCAGGAGTGATGGACCAAGATTGAAATTATTTGAAGATAGTACTATTCATAGATTTTGGAATCCTCTGCCAGAACCTTTACAAAGTTATTTGAATTAATTGTTTAAAGAGAAATTCATACAGTGGTGCATTGCCAGCACCATTTCCCTTTATCAAACACTTATATACTATTTCCAGGTAACTAGCAATATCCTATGAGTGACTTCTTTGATAGAAGGTAGGATGCAGGAACTCTAAGGTGCACGTCTGAAATATTGCCTTCAACAGATCCAGCAATAGACGAGCTGGAGATCTCATGGCTCTGTCGATTGCTTACACTATTCAATGGTAGATTGATTAGATTTGATACATTACAACCTAGAATTGGGGTAAAAAGATCAGAGGATGTGAAGCTTAGAGCATCACTTCCAGTAAAGTCATTATTAGCCATCTCCAAATCATGCTGGTACATTGAATGCCCGGGAAAGCTTGAGTATAGTGGTGAGATTTGTGAAACAGTCTTATCAGGTTGTAGCGAGCTTTGACTACCTGCAGATGAGTGTGAGAGTGCTTCTGATATTGGCATTACTGGCCTAAGTTGTAGCAAAATTGTGAGAAATTGTCCTTGAGAACACAGAAATAGGTGAATTTAGTTCAAAGAAACAAATAGAAGGCATGCAAGCAACTGTATAAGAATTAACAATGCAGGTTGAGAAACTTGCTGAAAGTCAGAGATATCAGGTATTTATAATGGAATCCTATCTACCATTAACTGGTAGTCACCAGTTCCTCCTAAAATATATTACCTCCACAGATTTTTTAAATACACACTGCACTATTCATTGCCTTCTGTATCGACAGACAACCACCATACTCTAGATGTCATGAAATTTGGTGGACTGTGCGAATCATAGAAGAGAAATGTGTAACAGATGGGCAGGCACTACAGGTGATGGGTGTCCAGCAGGAACAATTTTGTGTTACTATGATATTGAGGATTGCAGGGCCCTGCCGTCACCCTCTTAGACGGCAATATTTTCCAAAAGATGGACACCCTTGCCCTGCAGCCTGAAACACCTGCCCGGCAGGCCCGGGACACTTGGGATCACTGTCCGCAACATCATGCTAAATGTCGATCTTTACCAGGAACCTTATTTATTTTTGTTGGTGATTAAGGGTGACGTGGTACCTTTCTATATTCGGCTGGCTAGTGGTTCTTACAATCTCTTCTCTTACTGTCAGGATTGCATCACTTTAGTTTCCCTTGTCTCTCATTCCCGAAGTACAGCTGTTATTTATGAGTCTCATCTATCACACTGACATAGATAATAGTCATTGATTGCTAGTATGTGTCATAGTTGTGTTCGTGCTCCCATGTCTTTCTGTCATAACTGTTTCTCATTTTCTGTGAATTGAAACACCGGGACATCGCCCATGGTGTAGGAGATAATGGAGAACAAGCCTTGCCCTGTCACAACAGATCTCTCATAGTTACCTATATTTCTCTCGAGATTATTCCGTTTTGGAGTCTTGCAACTCCCGCCGTACTTCCATATCGAACAATGTCCCTGATGGGTTACAGAAGTGGCTGTTCGATTAACAGGTTCTATTCCTGTCCGTAATGATAGTTTATTGTGTATTTAAAACATTCGTTGAGTTTTCTCCTTTTCTCTGTTCATACTAATTGAACCATGTCAGACGTCTATTGGGATCTAAAGTGTTTTTTCTGCACTCATCGGGCCGACTGCATCTCAGAAGCTTATGGGAAGTAAGGCAC
Source organism: Tuber melanosporum (assembly GCF_000151645.1). Lineage (NCBI taxonomy): Eukaryota > Fungi > Ascomycota > Pezizomycetes > Pezizales > Tuberaceae > Tuber > Tuber melanosporum. The sequence goes on along the minus strand of NW_003299134.1, from coordinate 53,988 downwards.
CGTTTCGCATATCTTGTCCTGTACGGTATGCTAGGGAAGCCCATTGTTCCATCTTGAAAATGGCAGCTAAAAACCCATAGCTTGAAACTACGGTGATGTGCCTACCTCTCATATGAGGACGCGTAAGGAGTAAAAAAAATCCACCTATGTTTCGCTTCTTCTCTCTTCTCTCTTTCTCTGAAGTCAACCATATCGACTCCTCACATTTCCTGCATGAAACTCTCCTCACTTCTCTTCCCTCTAGTGTTCACACATACAATAGAACGTTTTCCCATTCCCATCAGAGCCATCACTATCCACTGCGTAGAAGCCTCTTTGCAATCATTACCGCTGCAACAACTACCGGCTTTATCTTCTTCGTCTCCCTCAATTTCCAACATTCCAAGAGGATGAACCACCCGAGTGATGGTCTGTTACGGGTCCGTAAGGAGAAAGGGTGGGAGCGGTGAAATTTGCCTGCTTGGAGATGGAGATCAAGTGCGACAGTGTGTGAAGTGGTTAAAACAGGGGACATCTGTCGGTTGTTTTTTCTCACTTCCTCTATTCGAAATCGTTGGAAACCGTCGATACTGATCGACATGCGAGGAACACTTACAACATTCTCTGAATCATTTCAACACGCCTGGAGCCCGCCAATGCACTGAGAATAATGGCTTTGTTCGCTCCGTTGTTTTTTATTTGTTCCGATGGACTTGACCTCTCCGAGACATGCTTTGGCGAAGCGCATATGTGGAAAGGAAAAACGTTCCAACAGGAACTAGAGCAGAAGAAACCAAAGGAACTACCCAGAGGTAATAAACGGTGGAGGTCTTTATTGAGTCTATTTTCTATTTTTGTTAGCTTGAGCATGTGCTGAGAAAGGGGGACATACATGGAAGAGGGACGATGCGCATGTGCGGTGATTAGCCAAAGCTGGAGGATGCCTCCGTTTTGTGCTATTTTACTCTTCTCTTTCCGGCTAGTTAATCGGTCCTGTCGTGTGTCGATCGCCATTTGCCGTACACCATATTGCCCTTTTGTTGTGTAGTTTGTCCAGGCCCTATTGCCGTTTGATCGACTCCGTTCTGCTGTTTTAATCGCTGCTCGCCATTCAGCGGTTCTGAAATTCTACTTTCGCCCCCGGTTGTTTCACCGTTTGGCTGTCTGTGTTTTATGGCTTTTGCCCGCAGCCTTCCCCTGCCGCGTTGAAATAGCTGATTGACATAAGGGAGAAGACCGCGGAGGAGATATCCCGAGAATAGGTTATCTACACCAAAAAGTTGCAATTGGTAGTGGGGGGAACTTAATCCTTCTAATATTATAAACACGTAGCAGACTGCCGCATCCGGAAAGCGCACAGTTGTGGCACCGACGCTCTGAATGGTTTTATGGCAAGAGGTTGAGTAATGTCTCTTGACTCGTTACATGAGCTTCTTCAGAACCCTCCAGATACCAGTGTTTTCGCGACCAAGAGAACTCATGTCCGACCTTAAATTGTGGATGGTCTTCCTGGGGGAGTAATGAGTATTGTGGGGGGGAATTCGAAGTTCATGTATTGTCTGATGCGGACAACTCTGTTGTATCCTCGTGGAAAGTTTTAGGGTTTTGTTTTGCTTGATATTTCTGAGGAAAACCTTTCCTGTACTTATGATAAGGAAAGGTTTCTCCACCTCTTCTTGATATTCCCGGAAGTAAGGGACAGCTAGCAATAAACCACGAGGACGATAAGTACGAAGACAAGATTTTAGAATTGGATGTGGTGAGCAAAAACGAACTTACAACTGCGGAAGTAGGAATTAGCCAAAGGACCCTGCTATCACAAGATATCGAGTACCATCGTTTGGTTTCACTTTCTTCCACTTTTTTGTTCTTTCATTTCTACGAATAGCCACCGACCCTTTACCTTTACCCTTTCTTCTACGAACTGGAAATCGTTCCTTCAGTATCTCCATTATGCCCTAGAGATACAATATTATCAGCTAACGTCATCCCAGTTTCGGCCAAGACACTAACCAAGATGTGATAGACAATAGTCTAGAGCCAGATATCATGGAGGAAGTTCCTGGGGCCCTGTTTGGTTGCGATGGGTCCATTTTAGACCGTTCCAGTGTGAAATGGGAGGACCTGTAGAAACGGTTGCCTATTTGGCGGCACCATTCACTAGTGGCAAGCACATGAAAACAGAGGAAAGTTTTTCACCCTAGAGCCTCTTGAAGAAATTTTACCGGTACTTCAAATTCTTCTTGAATTGGAACTTTCAACACTCCAACACACTTCCCAAATTCAGATCTTTTCCGGTCCCCCCTGACTTCAGCCCCCAGCTCGCCCAGGTCAAGGTACTGGCATCCCCCTGCTCTAGCTCCCGGCTCCCCCAGCTGTAGCTGCCCGGTCCGAGTCCCCCTGCCTCAGCTTCCTGCTCCCTCTCCCACTCCTACTAGAGACTTTGCGAAAAAACTCAGGGTGAGAGCCGAACACCATGACTGACCAACCAAATTGCTAGAATTTAATTCTGGATAAGAAATCGCCAACTTCCTACTACCGCTTCTAGCTCACGTACTTGGTACTCCTACTTCTACTATGACAACTCTAGATTCACGCTCCTGGCTTCTACTCCTGCTCCTACTACTACTCCTGGCTCTCAGCTCCTACTCCTACTCCTACTGCTCCCAGTTCCTACTCCTACACTCACTACTGCTCCCAGCTCCGACTCCAGCTCCTACTCCTGCTCCCAGCTTCCAGCTCCTTCTTCTACTCCTACTCCTACTACTGCTCCTGGCTTCTAGCACCTAATCCTACTCCTACTCCTACTACTACTCCAGACTCACGGCTCTCGGGTCCTACTCCTACTTCTACTACTGCTTCCGGCTCCCAGCTCCCAATCCCAGCTCAAACTCCTACTACTGCTCTGAGTTCTTGGTTCTAGCTCCCCACTGCCAGGTCTTACTCCTACTGCTGCTACTACTACCGTAAAAGCTCTTGCATTTCGCTATATCTAGCAGCTCTGTTAACCCAGTTAGCTCACTACTGCTCTGAGATTTTGGTCCTGCCTCCTGGCTCCTGGCTCCTACTTCCACTACATCTACTACTGCTACTGCTACTGCTACTGTTTCTACCAGTACTTCTACTACCACTTCTACTCCTCTCTCCAGACTGCCAACACTCATCCCTAGTACAACTAGTACCTCTACAATTGCTCCTACTACCTAAAGCTCCATCTCCTCACTTTAATGAATAACAGTAATCTTCAAGAAGGTGCATCTCCTTATCTGGATATTGATTCCTACTTCGATTTTACCTTTACCTCAGATGTTCTCACTCTCAACCAGCAACCGACTCAAGACAATGACTCTATCCTTATTGAAATTCTACAGCCTACTTCTGATACGCTATTTGTGCCTAGTGGCAGTCAGCAAAACCCTACTCTGATTGCAGATAATATGATTATTCTATCCTGCTTTACCCAAGTTTCTAAGACTTGCAAACCTCACGGACGATCGGTGGAGTGGTCTCCTGAGATGATAACAGTTTTATTATGCGAGTTGGTCAATACAATCAGAGCTGGAAAAAGGTCAGACAATGCCTTTAAGATCGAAGTTTGGAATTAGATTGCTCAAATAGTACAGACTGTTTCTACAGGAGAAATAACACTTACTGGAGAAAAGAGTCAAACAAGATTGGAAACTCTGAGGAAAAAGTGAAAGATTTGGATTAGATTGAAGAGACTGAGTAGCTTTAGATGTAATCCGGTAACTGGAGTTGTGACTACAACTGATGAGGTATGGAAGATGGAGATTCAGAAGCAGGCAGGAATTCGGGAATTCCTTGACCGGCCAATGGCAAATGAAACTGAAATGAAAGAAGTATTTGAAGAGACTTGAGCAAGTGGACACCATGCAATCTATCTGAAATCTGGGGTACCTCTCACTCAATCTACCAAATCACTTGCTTCAAATAATCTTATTGCAGATTCAGATTCCAATGCAGAGTCTTCTAGTACTACAGAGCTTAAGAGAAGAAAGCTCTCAAAGGATAAAACTATTCCGCCTTTTTGGGTCGTATTCGAAAACATCAGGACAATCCTGCCTCATGCATTGTAAATACTGTCGAACTAATAATTACAGAACCAATTGCATTACTGAAAATTACCTGTACTATTCATCAAGCATTTGCCAAATTTCGATAAGACTACAAGGGCAAAGTAGGGGGGTCTACGGGATATATTCTTGCAGGCTATGCTTTGTTAAAAAGTTCAATTAAAGTAGATGTATTTCTTACATTAGACAGTGGAGAGGATGAGGAGAATTGCTTGAGAAGGCAAATTGCTAGCCATTTGAAATAAAATATACTACTAGACAGGTTTAACTCCCTGTAACGTATTCGCAAGGTGCTAATCACGTTATCAGTAAAGAATACGATAGTTGGCAGGTGGCCTGCTGTTCCGGAGAGGAGGCGAGAGCTGAGAACTAAAGGAGGCTTCGAGGGTGTACTGAGAAACAAAGAAGTAACCGTTCAACCAAGTATATTGAAAATACTCTCTGTCGAAGTCTGCCTTTTCCATCATAGAAACAGGCGGTCTTTAAATACACAAATCTGTTCATGTCTGGCATGAACGAAACTAATCAAAGGTATCAATTGATACTCTTTGGTAAAACTCCTTAAGTATCAAAGCGATACTTAAAACAAAACATAAAACAAAACCAAGTATCAAACGATACTTAAAACAAACCAAGTATCAAAGCGATACTTAAAGCAAAACATAAAACAAAACCAAGTATCAAACGATACTTAAAGCAAACCAAGTATCAAAGCGATACTTAAAGCAAAACTTATAACCAAGTACCCGTACCGGTTACACTCCCTCTATTTTGATAATTTACATAGTCAATCAAGATTTGTGTAGCCCGTTGATCTCTATCTGCTATCATCTTCCTTGTATCTAATGTAGATACATACTGCTTACTCTCTTCACTATCACCTGGCATGCCTTCTCCACCCTTATGATAATCCCCCTCAAGATGGACATCTGACTCTCTATAAAGATCATCATCTTCCCCATTTGCTTAGTGGCGAATAAAGTTATGCAAAGCACATAAAACACGGATAAGGTGTTCCTGAATATCGAGATGGTACTCAGGAGCAGTATTGAGTATCTGGAAGCGATGATGCAGTACACCAAATACTCTCTCATTCACATTTTATAACTGGTCATGTCGTAGATTGAAGAGTTGTTCCTTTATTTGCAGCCTAAGCTGACCTAGTGATTACTCTTGAACATGATAGCGAACCATACGATTTGGTATTAGATATCCTTTACGCAGTCTATATCCTGCATCAGCAAGATAGATGGTATTATCTTCCCTTGGAAAACAATTAAGCTCCGAATTTTCAAATACACGTGTATCGTTGGCTCATCCCTCCCATCCAGGATAAAGATAGTAAAAGTATATATCCAAACTGCAACCAGCAAGTACATTGTAGGATAATGTACCCTTACGGTTCCGATAAACTGCATGCTCTAAGCTTGGTACATAGGCCAAGATATGGGTACCTTCAATTATACCATAAACATCTTAGAAATATGACATTTTCCCCCCATCATTTCGAATACAAGTGGGAATATTGCTTGGTGGGAAGCAGACGAATATCTCGTAGAGTTGGAGGAGGGCTTGCAAAACATTATGAAAATAACAAGTAGTTAAATAATTAAATATTAGATATACTATGCTAATAGCCATTTATAATTAAACAAGTAATATTCTCACAGTGAAATGGTCTTCCCACTATGCTGAAACTGCTCCTGTGTCTCCCTATTTGATGCTCTATGGCCAATTGTCCACAAAAATGTAACAAGTTGCTCCTCAACACTTATATGCCAGGATGGTGAAGGCAGGTCACAGTGAATAATCCAGTCTCGAAGATCCAAGAATGTGGTAATAGGCATGCGGATAAGCTCCATGACTCGACGTGGATGTGATAAGAGGAGTTCTGCTGTATATCAGCAATCGGTACGACTAGATGTATGGACATATTGTCGAGGAAGGAAGAAATTGACCTATAATGCTGCACTGATAGCAATCTGGACTCATTGCTGAATGATGGCAGCATGGATGTGATTATTTTCAGCTTGTGTACTCATGATGGAATTGTTGGATATAGGAATTGAAGATGCGTTGTTGATAATATTATACCATAAAAAATTTATTCTACCGGAAAATAATACTATAAATAATTATATGTGATGATTTTGCATAGCAACAATTGTGTTAGGGCTGTATTGAAATGGACAGTCAATGGCTTTTACCGTTGCCAAACGGCCATTCAGTTCTTCCATTTTGGAATGAAAGGTGAACGGTTGTTTGTATGTAAAAATGAAATGGGCCCAGTGCAACCAAACAGGGCCTAAAGGTATTTCTGAAATCCACATCTAAGTCGCGAGAGCGGGGATGCTGCCATAATTTATCGCCGACTTATATATGTCCAGGTTACTACTGCTCTTCTACAAACAACGGTGTTGTCCTACCGGCAACCGCAACCTGTCACAGGCGGTAAAGGCTCAGTACAGTACAATAAATGATTGACCGGGGTTCGGGGATGCTTTCATAGTAACGCTTGGTAGACCAGGTAGAGAGCGGGCATATACCAAGGCTCGGAGTTGAGGTTCTGATGTTGATTACGCACTCGGAGCGGCACACGAAAGCTCCGCAAACCAGTGATGGACACGATCACGCTCGATCATAAAATTTGAATCCATGCCCGAGCATCATCGTGTCCATCACTACCGCAAACCGTGTTCAGTTACTACCTAAGAGTCGGAGTAGGTTTTCCCGATCTCGGCGTCAACAGCCCTTTTCCAATAGGGACTTTACTCGCCCAGCCCCAAGGCCCCACTGCCACCCAACCAGGCTTCCACAGTCCGGCTCATCCACCTCACCCGCTAAGAGTTCTGTACCCTTGGGCATCCTGAACCCCTTGTTACAGTTCACACAGCAACGGTAGAAACCTGTTTAGGCTATCCGAATCCCCGGTATATCAAGGCTATCTCTACCAGTCGCTCTCCCAATCTCCAAGACATTCCTACTCGAAAGTTCTTTACAGGATCAGGGAATCTATGTGTTGTAATTCTTGATTGAGGTTGTATTGCTTGCTTCATTGTACCTATCCCTGATGGTCCACAGGGTCCTATTTATTCTACAGGGAGGTGGGCTAAAATGATACATGATGTGTGGTGGTGGTAAGAAAAAGAAAAAGGTCATCGACAACGGTGTCGCATAATGTAACGGTAACAGAAAGGAAAAGCGAGCGAAATACGATAATTAAACTACTGGATAGGTTTTCTGGTGTGGACACCTATATTAGCGTTGTATTTAACACTCTTAAGGTTTCGTTGGTGCGACTGTCGTGGGAATTCAGCGTGGGAGAACACTTTTCAGAAGAGCATATAACGGGCCTGTCGCTCCATCTCCTTTCTTCGAGTGGACACGAGGACGCGGACAAGGAACACGGTGGATGAAGAGAACCACAGCACCTCCCTTGACATTAAAGGAGGCATCGAGCTTATACCCGCTCCCGACGATAATTTGTTTTTCTCTTCTTCTATTGCCTTCCTTCTTATATTCTTTGACACGCTGACATTGCTAAATTTCCCGGTTTCCCGCCCGGACCTGATATCGCTCTTTCAGAACGAATTGGCGCGAGGGAGTTGTGAAAATGCTACGCAGATGGGACGCCAGCTTCGGCGGACCGGCTTTCCGTGGAACACCACTATGGTGGGCCGCCAACAGTGGGCACGAGGATGTGGTGAAATTACTACTAGAACACAATGACATCAATCCTGACAAAGGAGATGCTTGGGGCGGCACACCACTGTCATGTGCTGCTACTTGGGGGCACGAGGGAGTGGTGAGACTGTTACTCGGGAAGTCCGACGTCAACCCCAACTTTTCAGAGAGACACGGCGAAACACCTCTCAGCCTGGCTGCTTGTAATGGGCACGAGGGGGTGGTGAAAATGCTACTCGAACGGGACGGCGTCAACCCCGACAAACCATGCCCCCGCGGCAGCACACCACTGTCATGTGCTGCTCGTTGGGGGCACGAGGGAGTGGTGAGACTGTTACTCGGGAAGTCCGACGTCAACCCCAACCTTTCAGATGTTGACGGCGAAGCACCTCTCAGTTGGGCTGCCTGGGATGGGCATGAGGGAGTGGTAAAAATGCTACTCGAACTCCCGGGTATCAACCCGGACAAAGTAAATAAAAGTGGGGTAACACCCCTGGGTTGTGCTGCTTGGAAGGGGCAAGTGGGAGTAGCGAAAATGCTCCTCCAACTGGACGATGTTAGGCGGGACATACAGAATTGGAAAGGCCAAACACCGCTCTCGCTTGCTGCTGAGCATGGACACGAGGGAGTGGTGGAATTACTACTACGATATGACGATGTCAGCCCCGACAAACCAGATATCGAAGGTCAAACACCGCTCTCGCTTGCTGCTCAGCATGGACACGAGGGAGTGGTGGAAGTACTACTCCGATACGGCAATGTCAGCCCCGACAAACCAGATATCAAAGGTCAAACACCGCTCTCGCTTGCTGCTCAGCTTGGACACGAGGGAGTGGTGGAAGTACTACTCCGATACGGCAATGTCAGCCCCGACAAACCAGATAGAAAGGGTCGATCGCCACTATGGCGCGCAGCTATGAATGGACACAAAGGAGTTGTGAAAATATTACTCGGACGGGACGACGTCAACCCAAACCAACCTGTTCGCTACGGCAAAACACCACTCGATCTACTCGCAATGGGCACCAGCAAGTGGTAGAATTAATGCTACGACGGAGCGTCGTCAACCTTAACAAGCAGGACAAGTTCGGCGAGGCACTGATCTTGTAGGCTATTGCAGCAAATCCGAGAGAGCGGGAGACTAGGGGCAATAAGAAAGAGAAAAATAAGGCAATGTAGGAGGTGAGACAAGGAGCCTGTATCGGAATCAAATCAACTAGCAAGCCCAATTCTATCTATACCACTCATTGAAGATCCTTTACCCCTCTACCCTTAGTTATTAATATTCATGATTTTCCCTGACCTTTTGTTATGCCTGATTGTGCTACGAGATCTCCAAATTACCTATTATCAAAGACCGTTCTAGATATCGATACAAGGGGCCTACATACAGTAAGCCAACATGAAGATAAACCAATTTCGATTTCAGATCACAGTTCAGATCCACCAATTTCAACTACTAAAGTACAGAATGAAAGTCCAAGCAGTAGTTCCCCTCAGCGAAAACTTTAAACCTATCTTCAGTATACCAAGCCCATCAGGCCTGGTGGGCGCCTCTAGGCCGGACTCTTGGCATTGAAAAACTGTTGTCATTGAAACCATGGTGTCACATTTAGAAACGTTTCCAAACACTTCGCATTTGGTTTCTTTCATTTTTCATTGTTTTTTCTTCATCCTGGGGAGCCATATAAGAGGCTTAGATTTGGTTCACTCACTAGAATGTGTATGACTACCTGTAATTTTCCAGGGCTTTTAACTTGTCCTTTCCGCTAGAAATAAATAATTTGGAACAGGTCCTAATACCGTATCGCATTGTAATGCATAGAGAGAATTGGCTAGGCAAGTGAAATCTTGGGAGAACGCAAGTCACATTGAACAGAAGTTAAAAACAGAACGGAAGCAAATATCTGGCTAAGCGAGCCCCAAAAGGCAGGTAGTACACAGCCTATACAGCCTGTGGGTAGGCCAGGCCGGGCCCGGCTTAGTTACGTAGAGGCCTATAGGCTCTGGCCTGGCTAGATCCTCAGGAATTCTCGCACGCCAGGCCCGGCCTTCCTTCGGGCTGGCCTACCTGGCCCATTGGGAACACTGAGCTCAACCCAGCCCAGCCCAACGAACTATAGCCAGAACTAACCCAACGAACCCGTTGGGCCTACCCATGGGGAAAGAGTAGTGCAGTAGTCAAATCAAGATATATTAATACCAAGTTATTATGATAACAAAATTGCTAATCGGGAATTATGGTCTAATTTATCTGCTTCTGCATATTCATGCGCCAGAGGCTCGGGCATCTCTGATTCATAGTGATGGAATTCAGAAACAGGACTTGGTATTTGTAGGATAGCCGGAGGACTGGAGACGAAACCACTAGCATTAGTAGAGAGACTCGTGGTTTTTGTATAAGGACCCGAAAGACAGAGCGGTAGAAGGAGCACTTTAGAAGCAAGATGGAGGGAGCGTAAAAGACTGGAGGAGACAATCTCATGTTCTAAAGTGCGGGTGTGAGTATTTCATACTCGTCAAAAGTTCAAACTCAGGGCGAATTCAAAAGCCCGCTAATTGCAATAATGGTTAGTTCTTTACAGGACTATCTTGATTTGAAGAGGACCCCGCTTCTACCTAACTACTAATAGCAATCCTGGTCCGGAATCTAATGTGCTTGGACTATAGTTTCCCCGGATATACGAACGGCAATGCACTACCCGAACCTTAAACTTAAGGTAAGACATTGGCCGGATTCGGTGGGCTACCCGGGCTTGGATCCATCCAGCCCGACCCAGCCCAACAAAGCTCATAGGCAAGCCCAGCCCGACGAAAGGCCCGGGCTAACCCAGCCAACCCCCCCACCCATTGATAGGCTTGCAGTATACATGTATCGGATCAACAGAGCAGTTGACAAAGGCTTTGGAACTCACACTTCTGCTAGTTTGGGGAATAGTTTGGGGAATAGTTTCGACAGCAGCCTCGCGGATTTTACGCCGTCCCGGTATCCAATTTCATCTGAGATCAAAGCTTAGTAGCCAGAAGAAGTGGGATCCCTAGACTATTTGTGCCTTGGTCATTCCGACGGAGTGCCAATTCTTACTACCAATATTTCTCTTGTCGTAGGAGAATTCAACTTTGATTTTTATGTTAGAAAGGGATCTTTGGGGGGGGGGTCGTCTATAACTTGGACAATGGAGCGCTATGATAAAATGCCAGTGATATAGTATGTATAACACTATTTTCCAGAGCTATGATATTGATAATGACGTGGGAGCTGTGCTTTTACCACATCCAAACCATGGTGCAATTGAATTTGTTGTTTGGCCTCTTGTGATGGAAACTCTTGTCAAACGCTTGATCTTTTCTGGTATTGGTTTCCCCATATCTCTGCGTTGTTTTTGTCTAGTACTTTTTAGCTAATATATTTTATCCTTTTGGGGTACTGTGTTGACCCCGAATTACATATGCGCGGGCCTCATGAATCTCAGTCTCTTGTCTCACACCTATACATCATCTCCTTTCCCATCACTCCTATGCTCGAGGTTTCTCGGATTTACCGTAAGCGTAGCCATGCGGGAGTGATAGCGCTACTACTGCCCCGAATGTGATAGGCATGTACAGTACATATCATACCAGTATCTATCAATTTGGGGGGGAAATACGTGCTTGATGTATGATATTGTCTGATTTGGAAAAATTCATTAGCTTCATGGTGGAAAGTTTTGGGGTATGGTTTAGGTTGATTTTTCCGCAAAGGGTTTGTTTGAAGGTTGAGGGAGAGATTTTCTTGTATATAACGAGGACCTCCTCGACATTTTCTTTTCTTTCCCTGAGAGGAACAACACAACACAACCGAATACAAACACAAGACTTTCTACGAGCGATCGAGCACACCGTAATCAAAAGTGAATACCACCGAATTTTCGACTACGAAAGAGGGAACTAGCCAAAGGACAGCACTACCCCTAATTATCGAAACGATCATTGGTTTTTACTTTTGTTCCACTCTATTGGTGCTTTTGTTTCCACGGATATCCTCCTACTCTTTACCATTTCGATGCCTCCCACCAACGGGAAATTTTTCTTTCACTACTGAGACGGACTGAAGTGAACCCCGGCAAATGAGACAAGTACTACTGAACGCCGCTGTGGTGGGGCTGCCTTGAATGGCCATGAGGCAGTGGTGAGAATAGTACTCGGACGGACGACGCCAATCCTAACCAACCAGATCGCTTTGTCCGAGCACCACTCTTTGCTGTGCTAAATCTAGGTGCGAAGAAGCAGTAAGGGTACTGCTCAGTCGGGACGACGTCAACCCCAACAAATTAAGTATGTACGACCAAGTACCAATATGGTGGCTTTTTTTTGGAAGAGCTATGATGCCGCGCTGAAAATGCTACTCAAATATGCCGACGTCAACTCAAATAAAGCAACCTGCAATGTCCAAACACTGTTCCAGCGCACTGTTCAGGGTGGCCATGCGAATATTATGGAGCTACTGCAGTCCAGGGTGAATTCCACTTGTTGTATGTTTACTCCCTTTCGTTCCCTGCACTTATTTTACATTATTTTTGTAGCACTTGTTTTTTATTTTCATTCCTTCCCCTCGGCTATTGTACCACGTAAATTGCTTGCTAATCCAATAGTGCAGCCATCTCTATATTGGGATGGCCGCTACAATGATCGACGGCGAGACTGTCAAAATCTGCATCTCAATCCATGGCGGTCTTTGCTCAATAGATTGCTGCGCAAAAGATTGACCCTCAGTGATTGCGACAATGTACTGTACGGGACATAATTAGGGAAAATACCATCCGCACGATCGTATCCCATTCCACCTCTAACCGGGGCTAGGTTTGTGAGCGCTGGCGTTACACCCGGTCTTGAGGAAATTTGCCCGGGAATTTCTACATGTATTTGGAGAAAGCTGGATGTGTGTACAGTACTGTTAAAGGGGCAGACGAGAGCATCGGGTACTGTGAGGCTCAAAATCTGGTCTGTGGATTTTTGAAGTACTCTTTGTTTTTTTTTACTTGGGGTTTTGATAAGGAAGTTATTATAGGGTTTGTTTGCAGGAGGGAAGGAAAGGTTTCCTGTACTGTACTGTACATTGGGAGAATTTTCTCCACCTTTCATCCTTGTCGACATGCTTTGGTCAGATTTTGCTCTGAATCGGTTGTTGATATGAGTTGGTTTGTTCCCATCTCATCTATGGTGCATATTATTTTTTTACTAATTTTTGTGACAGGTATATTCCCGAGGCCGATGCGGAGGCTTTTAGAATTGCAAAGACAAATCATAACATTCTCCAAGGAACAGCAAATCATGAAGGGAGGTTTGGCGCGAAGAATCAGGCCTCACTCAAGGAATGGATTGGGGGAAATGTTGAGCGATATCGGCTCTCGCCCCGTGGCAATCCTATCCTACCCCACCCGCTGGCACCGCCTAAGGCCCAGGAGACTTCGTCCTCCTTACCCCTTCAAACTCCAATAACCAATGCCCCATATCCGCGAGCACCTCAAAGGTTCCGTATACACATTCGTTGCCGCCATTGCTTCCCTTTTAGTTGCCCCAGGGCGGTCTCTTCCCCGAGTTTAAAACACCACAGAAACTCTACCCGGATGTTCTCCCCCTGCCGCGGGAAATCTTATCGGATGGGATTCGGCATATATCCTACATTCTGGTCCAAACCTCCAAGCCATACGGATATTCTGATGTGATCGAGTTAGGATTTGTTAGTTTGTCTATAATTTCGATTTCTCGTTGGTGGTCGGATATGCTTATTCTGTCACCATTGGCGACTATGACTTGTATGTAGTTTCTATTATAATCTATGTGATTTTATCTTTAGTTTCTGACTTTAAGTGCTCGTGACGCATTGAGTTATTGTTCAAAAAAAAAAAAATTATACTGTGCTCAAACCCCCCCCCCCGTCCACTCAAACCGCAGATATGAGACTTGCTTTTAGATACAGCCATAGGGAAGAACAAAACATACGAAGTGCAAGTCCAACTAACACTCATGAAAACCGAAGGAAAAACCAACTATTAACTAAGAAATGGTTGTTATTAATTTCCGCTTGGACCTTGCTTCAGTGAAGATCAGATCATACATCCATGCCCCTTTCCTGCGGCTGTCTTTGCTTTTTATTCTCTCTTATCGAGGAAAATTCATTACATTATTGTTATGCGTAACCCTACAGCATAAGATTTTATCCAATAAAACGGAAATAGTAAAGATGAGTTGCTGTGGTATCTCTGAGTCCGAGAGCAAGTCGGGCGGTTTTGTGCCGCGCGAGAAAATTGTTGCGACATGCATCTTTATCGAACTGTTGCAATCGTTAATGAAATGTTTGATATGTTACTTGTATTCAAATGTAGTATGGAGAGCGATACCTCTGTTATCTTATGATGTACCGGTTGTGTCCGATAATCTAATCTCTAGTAGCACCAACACTCTCGCCTGACCCTATCTCGTAGCCTAAGAGCCCGGTGTTTGGCCATTGTTCTCTCGCTTGACGGGGTCGACGTCTCTCCTTTTGAGAAGAATTTTCTGAACTCCCTCATTCCCATACCCAGCAGCAAGCGAAAGTGGTGTTCAACCGGTATTATCTGGTTCGTCAAGATTGATATCCCTCGGACCAAGCAGTATCTTCACTACTCCATCTTTCCCATTCCAAGCAGGCCAACGGAGTGGTGTTCGGCCTTGATTGTCTTGTTTGTTGGAATTGATGTTGTCCTGTTCAAGCAGAGGTTTTACCAGTCCCTCGTTGCAATCATCAGCGGCACACGTGAATGGAGTTGTGCCATAGTAATCCTTTCTGCCAGGGTTGACATCGTCGCGTCCGAGTAGTATTTTGCGAGCAAGATACCAGAGTGGTGTTCGGCCGTTATCATCTGGTCTGTCCGAGTTGGTATCATCTTGTCTGAGTCGCATTCTTACCACTCTTTCGTGTTTAAAGCAAGAAGCACAACTGAGTGGTATTGACCGTACTTTCCTGGTTTGTCAGGTTTGATGGCGCCCCGCGCGAGTCGCATTTCCACACGTACTCGCGACCTGCCCGAGCAGTCCAGACAAGTGGCCCCCGACTACCGCTACCTGTAGTAGGATTGGTGCGGGCCGCTCTGATCCGCAATCTCCCGCCCCCTCTTGACAGTACATCGGTAAGGTGTAAGCAAATTTTTTGTTCTATGAAAGAAGTATGGTACAATAATAACCTTGCTCGTTATTCCATGCTGAGGTAGAAAGGGTTGGCTACATAACAAACCATTCAAAAAGATACGCCAAGAGCAAGTTAACCCATAAATGTATAGAGCAATGCCCGCTCCCATTTAACTGGAAACCAGTTATCATACCGTTCATTGTTAACCCTCCTATTTATATGAACAAAACTCAACCCATCAGCCTCACATTGAACCCACAGGCTCGAAATGTTTACTGTACAAAATTAGCCCTTGCAAAGCAGTTCAGTGTTCCCAACCGTCCCGGGCGCCCTGCAGGGCCCGGGCGGGCAAGACGGGTAAGGACGGCAGTGCACGGCGTCCCTCCTTCCTGAAGACCGCCGTCCTGGGCGGTGACGCCCGGGCCCGGCAGTCTTAGTCCAAATGGGATCTTCCGGCTGTCATCTGACGGCGTCATCTACAGGACCGGACCTTCAACCGCAGGGCCCGGCTGTCATCCGCAGGGGCTGGCGATCATCTGCAGGGCCCGGCTGTCATCTGTAGGGCACGGTCCCAACCCGCAGGGCCCCATGGTCGACTGCCGGGTTGTGGGTCCTCTATGGAGTCCCTTCGGTATTTCGCACACTATTCTCTAATTGATGGATATCTCGTAATATTAGCGGTTGTTTCACACTGGAGATGTATTTACAAAGGAATGGAGCGGAATGTTTTGGTTTCAACACAGAAACGATGAATAAATAATCGTAGATTTTACGGAAGGGTCTAAGTTACCTATGTACCAGAATCATCCTGTTCCAAGCTCTCCCTTTGTTATTACTCCAAGAAGCTTTCTTTTGACAAATTTGTCCCAGTGGTTATCACATTACTTGCATGGTAGCAAAGGATCCGTAAACCCTATTGTTGAAAACTTACCATATTCGGAATAAATCATATAAGCGAGATACCAGCGGGGCCCGGTCGGGCGTCCCGGGCAGAGCTCAGGACGGACCCCAGGACGGACTGGACGCTTGGGAACACTGAAGCAGTTATCTCTCTTCAACTGGAACACTAATCGGAGCCAGCATGGTAGCGAACGACGACGAAACGAAACAGCGACGACGAAATGTGCTGTGAAAACTCCGCGCAACCAAATGCGCTGAAGTTCAGCAAAGGTCGCTCCACAACTCGCTCTATTCAATGACTCTCTATCTCTCCCTCCACGACTCCACTGCTCCACTGAACAAGCTAACAGGAAAAGACAGGAGTATAAATAAACCACAAATATTATCAACTCTATCCTTCCTGCGATCACCGCATACCGGTATCTCTAACCCCTCCTACGCTGATCCCCAGGTCCTCTGTGAGTTCTAATGCTATAAATCATTTAAACCCACGAGGGAACAAACAATAGACTCCTCAAAGACTCTCCAATTTACCTTCCGCGCTCCAATTGCCTTCCACGCGCAAGTACTAACAAATGAAATACTGGAACAAAGACTCCCGACTGTCGATGTCTGCCTTGCCATTCATACCCTTCTGGGTCGGAAGCGCTTTTCCAAAGAGCACAACGAGATCCTCCGACACAAAAAGACAAATGCGCCAACAATCAAGTGGAGTGAGGGGAGTGCACAGCCGGGAAAGGAAAGGTGGAAGGGCAGGAACGAACAAAAGGCCGGCTCGGGAACGTACAGCGAATATGCAGACGGGCGAACAGGCGGGCTACAAAATAACCAAT
Organism: Tuber melanosporum; assembly: GCF_000151645.1. Classification (NCBI taxonomy): domain Eukaryota; kingdom Fungi; phylum Ascomycota; class Pezizomycetes; order Pezizales; family Tuberaceae; genus Tuber; species Tuber melanosporum. The sequence continues at coordinate 37,351 of NW_003299134.1, read as the reverse complement.
GAGGGTAGACGGATAGGTAGCGATGCCGACGGACGGGTAGAGATTGCATCCGAACGGATTCGCGAATTTTTTTTAAAGTTGCAAGAGATCTTGTATCGTGGGAATCCACATAGCGATATTGATCACTTTCATACCCAAAGATACACGAACATGTTCTTATATAGTGCAGTTATGATACTTCTTTTTCCTTTGGTAATCTCGAGATTGGTGATTGTGTGGGGGAGAGATTTCTACTCAATTGAGATCATCCATCTGGCTTCGGGCTCTTACCGTAATCTATTTACTTTTGTAATTGTTCTCATGCTCTAGATTCTCTTGGAAAATCTATGACTTTTTCGTCTACACAACTCCTGTTTGTTCTTTACCTCTGAATATTATTAAGTCAGTGTGCTGAATGGTCCACGGAAGACTGGACTGGACTGCTAGCCCGGTGGGAAGTCAAGTCTAGTCTAATAGTGGAGAGTAGACCGACTAGGCGGTCAGGATTATTGGACCTGACTAGTATAGTACTGGTCTGATCAGGCCCGCCAAGCAATAGGATATTCATGGCCCATTGACCGAATTAGCGTCCTATTTTGCTTTTTCCTGTTTTTATCAATTTATTTCGTTCAAATAAAGATTTTCTTGATTAAACCCATTTTTTCCATGGCTTATACTGCAGAGTCTCGGGAGAGTCAGAATGGAGATAGTGCCTCGCTTAGATTAGGGGTAGTGAGAATAAATTCACGAGTATCAAAAGTTTTTTTGGGAGCATTAGGTGAGTGATATTACATGACTACGCAACACTCTATAAAGACCGGTCTGGTCCTGCCACCAAGACCTGACCGGTCAGACTATTCGGAACCCTGCTCCGTGACGATAACACAAAGTTCACATCCTCCCCTCTATTGTATGGGTTTATACTAGAGATATCGCTTCGGTTATTAACTAGAATTTGAGAGCCACTTCTGGGAGAGCTAGGAAAGGAAGAAAGAGAAGGGAGTTCGCCAATATAGTCTTCAAGGTCCTGCTGCACAGTGTTCCCAAGTCCAGTTCGTCTGTCCTGGGCTTCAGACGGGATGGACGCCAGTTCCTCGGACCATGCCCTGGACGGACGCCCGTCCTGTGTTCCGTCCTGAGCTCTGCTAGGGACCCCCGGCCGGCCCTGTGGGTATCTGGGTATCTCGCGTATATGATTTATTCTAGATATGGTACGTTTTCAACAATAGGATTTACAGATCCTTTGCTACCATGCAAGTAATGTGATAACAATTCGGACAAATCTGTCAAAAGAAAGCTTCTTGGAGTAAGAGCAAAGGGAGAGCCTGGAATAGGATGATTCTGTCACATCAGGTTACTCGGATTTATTCGTAAAATCTATGACTATTTATTCACCGCTTCGGTGTTGAAACCAAAACATTCTGCTCCATTCCTTTGTAAATACATCTCCAGTGTGAAATAACCACTAATACTGCCAGATAACCATCAATTAGGGAATACTGTGCGAAATACCGAAGGGACTCCATGAAGGACCCACAGGCCGGCAGATGATCATGGGGCCCTGCTGGTGGCGAACATGCCCTACAAATGACGGACAGGCCCTGCAGATAACGGCCGGGCCCTGTAGATGACGGTTGGGAACACCAGTCCGGCATAATTGAAGAAGCAATAACTCTTGAGCGGTGAGTCTCGAGATATCCCCAAATCCTGGAGTAGGATATCCACAGACAGAGATATCTTGTGAGGAATCAAAGTCAAACTACACGATGCAGAGGGGCAATTAACTTAAATTCTTTCAGCAAGCTATTAGCCTCGGGATGACCCAAGTCTTGGGATTAACAGGACTTTTGTTTAAAACTAGGAGATGTCAATGATATCGTGTGACCTTATAAAGATAATGGACTATTCTTTCACGTTGTTTCTTGGGCTGCTATGGGATACCCGGCCCAACCCGATCTCAGCCCGTGCCCAATTGCAAGCCTTGGCTGTTTTTATATGGGTACTTTGGTACTCTCAATCTCGGATCATATCTGCGCTTCCTTACAACTACTGGGCTACTTGGTGCTCCTGAGATTTACCTATATCTCGGATCACCCAAAACACACCGTGGCCCTCCCAGTAACCGTTCAGAGGTGAGGCAAAACAGGAGCTGCCCAGACAAAGATACAAGAGATTTTCCAAGCGAAGTTACAGATAGAGAAACAAAAGCAAATAGATTGTGGTGAGAACCCGAGCCACATGGGTGATGTCAACCGGGTAGAAATCTCTCTCCCCTCCAAGCACCGAACTTGAGATCGTCAAAGGAAAAGGTAAAATTATAACTCGACTAGATAGGAACATGTGCATGTGGGTTTGGGAGAGTTAGTGATAGATAATGGTATGCTGATACCGACCGCATCAGATCTCCGGAAATGAAAAAAACAATCTGAACTCGGTTTCCACTGTGTCTTACTCGTAACCTGCAGAAGGAGGCAGGGTGTGAATAAGGGGAGAGAAGTGAGGGCGGCGGTGGGTATGATTATAGAGTTTGGGCTGGAGCTTCGCCCGTGGCCAACGGGTTATATGCTTCTAAAGGTGGTGAAGATGGCGAAGGCTCCAAGGCATTGAGCCTTTCTGGGTGTGGCTGATATAGAGGCCGTAGTAGTTCTATCGCTCCTGCATGTCCACCCTCCGTAGCCCAGCAGTTTGGTGTTCGGCCCAACCTGTCCTGCTTAGTAGGGTTGACATAGACCCGTCCACAAAGTATTTTAACTACTCCTTCGCGCCCATATTGAGCAGCAAGCGAGTGTGGAGTGTGGCCAAAGGGATCAGGTTTGTCAGGAGTAACGCCGTCCCTTCGGAGTAGCATTCTCACTACGCCCTCTTGGCCACTGAGAGCAGCATAACTGAGGGGTGTTATACGAGTGTCATCTGGTTTGTCGGGGTTGATGCCACCGAGGTCGAGTAACAACTTCACCGCTTCCTCGTGACCCCCCGTAGCTGCGGTACTGATCGGTGTTTGGTCGGTGTGGTCTGGTTTGTCAGTGATGACGTCGTCCCGTTGGAGTAGCATTTCCACCACCCCCTCTTGGCCTATCGAAGAAGCGTAACAGAGCGGGGTTCTACCATCACCATCTGGTTGGCAGGTTGTAGGGAAACGGCAGGGACCTAGAGGAGATTGCGAAGTTCATGGTGGGACGGCAGGGGAGAGTGGGTGACAGTGGGTAACGATAGGTAACTGTGAAAAGCGACGGAAATTGGTCAATCTGACTGGTTTAGACAAAGTGGTTTCAATATTTCAATACTCTGGGTAATTTGTATGGTTAATCAGAGAATATAGTCTACTAACATACGTGAGTTGACTATAGGTTGAAAGGTAATTACAAGTGAAGTGACAGGCTGGCGGAGAAGTCTGAAATGAAGAAATAGATTGGAAAGTTGAGGATTCTGAGAAACAGAAAATACGATATCAGATATCCGAGTCCCTCAACCATCTCCATACAATAATCGAGTACCGAGTACAGTAACAACCTTTCTTTATTAATTTGAAATATCTTTTCCGATCGGATTTTTTGGACACTTTACTACAGCCTGAGCAACAGAATTCTATTGTGTTCCCATTGCTCAATCCAATCGACAGTATGCCAATTCAGCCAGAAAATTCAGCATCCCAGGAAATGATTGGGGATTTTGATGTTAACGCAGTTCCAGCAATACTCAATACAGTAGATCTAGAGCCTAAACCGAATACAGATGTACCATTCCGCCATAACAATAGCCCTACTACAAGTGTTTTAAGTAGTGCACCGAGTGGGTTGCTTACTGTGACCTTTGCCTGTGGTAGCAATTCAGGCGGCGAAAGAGGAGGAGCAAACAGGATGCATCGAAGAATTTTTTGAAAGAAAGAAGGGAGTTCAAAAGAGTTGGGTTTACATGCCTGAAAATGGAAGCGAGTATACCACTATTGATGGGAAGGCTAGATGGCGCTGCACACATTGTAAGTAGTATCTATTTTTGGCTTTGGTGTATCTGTTACACAGGATCTCACTCGATTAAGTACTAAGTTTTGTTTTATGATTTGGGTACGACGGGTAGGGTGGCAGCTAACATTGCCGATTCATCAACGAAAAATATGATTGAACATCTATAGGAGGTCCATAAAGTAAATAGGGAGGGGACAATACCGATTGAGGCTAGTCCAGCACTGATTGAAACATCTTTTGGAAAAACAAAGCCGTGAATCGTATTCAACGAAGATATGTTTCGCGACCTACTTACTCGTACACGTTGGATGATTTTGAATCACATGAGCTTCAGCTAGGGTGGGCAAAGCTCCTTACGCATACTACTTCGGTATTTGTTAGCTTGTGTGAGTATTAGGCCTAGTGTAGCTATACTAGGGAGTTTTAAGCGACAGTAAAATTAGCTGATTTAAAACCATTCTAGAATGTAATGTAAACACAGATGCCACGTGCACTACCAAGCTCAGGAAACACAATTAAGAGCTCGATACGGACCGAATTTCAGCGCAGTTAATCCGAACCGATTCGCAAGATGGCTCTCAGCCGGAGTAATATCCTTTTCACCTTTCATCTCTGGACGTCACCGAACTACCCTGAGTTTTGCACAGTAGTTGCCCACTTGATGGCCAAAGCTTTACATTTGCATAGTACTGTACTAGGATTAGAGAGGTTCCGCTGCAGGCACACAGGAGCGAACCAGGCCAAGCACGTCTGGGACATCTTTAAAGCAGATAAGATTACTGAAAAAATAGGCTATTTCACACACAATACTGCCACCAATAACGATTCCCCACTCGAGCATATTGCCCGGCATCTACAGGATGTCGGAATTGATTTTAATCCAGTTCAAAGGAGTTTGCGCTGCTTTGGTGCTGTGATAAATTTAATGGTAAAGGCCTTTCTTGGGGAAACAAATTCGGCTGCATTTGAAGCAGAAATTAACACACATTATGAGAAGGAACAAGAGGCGGAGGAGCTGGAGGCATGGAGGCAGAAAAGGCCACTAGGTAAGCTACACCATATTATTACATGGATTTTCGCTCTCTACTCAACGGCGGGAAAGGTTGGAAGAAAAGGTGTAGTACCTTCCTGGGGCGGATACCAAGGGCGTAGCTTTGATTCGAGGAAATACCACACGGTTGGAAGGGGATTACGAGTCACGCACTAGGGCCTTTATGTTGCGTGAGCCCTTAAAAGAATTTGTAGCCTCTTCGATCCGAAGAAATGAAAATAATGTTAATTAATCGGCTCCCAACGTCACACAAGTATGATGAATTGAGTATATCAGATTAGGATACCTTACATGTAACTGGAACGGGAACTTGGTTAAGGGTTTTATTTTATGTTTTGTTTTAAGTATTGTTTGATACTTGGTGTGTTTTATGTTATCATTTGAAACTTGGTTTGGTTTTATGATTGCTTTAAGTATAGTTTTGATACTAAGTTGTATTACCAAACTGTATTACTTGATATCTTTAATTAGATTTGTTCATGCTAGACATGATCAGATTTATGTATTTAAAGACCGCCTGATGCTACGATGGAAAAGGCAGACTTAGACAGACAGTATTTCAACATACTTGGTTGAATGGTTACTGATTTGTTTTCTCACTACACCTTTGAAGCCTCCTTTAGTTCTCAGCTCTCGCCTCCTCTCTAGTAGAGCAGGCTACCTGTCAACTATTGTACCTATTGCTGATAACATGATTAGCACCTTGCAAACATGTTACCTTACTGTGAATTGTGGACATTCCAGAATCTTTTCATATGTGGCAATTAATGCTCCAGCAAAAGGAACACTACAGCGAGTTGCATGACATCTGTACAGTGATGAAGGAACTATTGGAACAGCTCGAATAATTGAAAAGGTTATTTGAGTCTATCTCACAATAGTATGATACCCAACATATTCAGAACTCAATTAACTCTGCCTGGCTTGTACTTAATATGTAAGTACTGCCATCGATTTCACATGTTGTATTTTTTGTTGTTACAACTAACTAATAATGTAATGTGTTTGCAAGTTGCTAATCATGTGATTGGTAACTGGTAAGATAGTTGGCAGGTAGCCTGTTCTATGAGAGAGGTGGCAAGAGCTGGAAACAAAAGGAGGCTTTGAGGGTGTACTGTGAAACAAAGATGTAACAATTCAATCAAGTATATTGAAATACTGTCTGTTGAAGTCTGCCATTTCTATTGTAGAAACAGGAGGTCTTAAAGGAAGACAAATTGTAACGATTGCTCCTTGGATAGTTAGTTCTTGGCGATGGAGAACGATACCTTTCTTCTTCTTCTGTTTCTTTCCTTAGTCTTATGATAGCGCTAGGCCTCTGCCTACATTACCAATAGTACAAGACCTTTGTCTTCTATCAGGAATGTCTATTGTAAGCTTTCTCTAACTCTTCTTCATGAAGAGCTTTCCTTGGCGTAACGATAACGTTGCAATAAAGATAAAGATTCTAAAGGTGTTTTATATTCGTTAAAGTAACAAGTAGGAAAAGTACTTAGAACAAAGCGTGAAGAACCTATCCTTCTTGGCTGCATCGGCCTCCTTTTATAGTGTTCTTCCCACCCATAATCATGTGACCCAAAGTGGTCACATGTGCAAAACCAAATCATAACCAACTAATCATGTGACCAAAGTGGTCACACGCTCAAAACACATGACCTCATAGCAAGGTCATGTGTGAAAACTCATAAATCAATCATAATGCAATAAACAAGTCATA
>NW_003299134.1:0-30369 GCF_000151645.1 Tuber melanosporum | reverse complement strand
ACATAATAGGTCATATGACCTAAATAAGTAATATGCGTGAAACAATAACATACCTATGACTCATAATCATGAGTCATATGAAAACCTTTTCTATGCCAAGCCACGTTCGTGACATTAGCTCCACTCCTCCTAAGCCTGAGTCCCATCAGGTTTTATCCTCAAGTTTCAATAGTTCCCATCCCACCAAATACATGGACCTCCGGAACCTACTGAGCTTGTCATCTGCTTCCTGCCATCTTATCCTCACTGTTTCCAGAGTGAGCTTTGCCATGTCGATTGTGCGCTATTGGGCATCGTTCAGCTGCCTCAGCTTCACGATCGGTTTATCATTTGCGGAAATTGTGGCCTCGGATTGGCAAAGTTGTTCTCGCAGTCCTCAGATTTGCCTGTGCAGGCTTCTGGTATCCTGTTCTGTTTCCGTAGATGAATTTTGGGCTCCCCCCTCTCTGGGCCTCATCCTCGAGGCCCTAGCCCTCTCCCATACCATGGTATCCTTTCCGTTCAACTCTTTCTTTATTCCATTCTTCTGCTGGTAGTATCCCACAGTGATTTTCTTCATCCTGTACATCTTGCAGATGTAGTTGAAGTAGTGTTTCCAGTGCTTTAGGGCATAGTCTGGGTGCGGACCATACTTTTGGTATTCTGTCGGGAACCACCCCGAGCCTTCCTTGTCCCCATAGTGAATGGAATATCCATTATCATAGCATACCATCCATGACATGGTATTATGCTGTGCTTGTTTTTCACTTTCCTTGAGTGCTTTATCGGTCGGCCCCATGAATGAGTATTGGAGCTGGTTGATGTGGTTTGGCGGGGGCTATCGCCTCAGTCCTTGTGTGGTTGCAATGTCATGGGAGCCTTTCCCTCGCCTTTGACTTAGTTGAATGTGATCGTTACCTAGGCCGGGCTTGCCTGGGTATCACTGGTGGAAGGTTGAGATGGCATCTTGTGAGTATTAGAAGTTGTGTGCGAAGTACCAAGTTTTATCGTGTTCTGGTAAATAACCGGTCCACTTGGCCCAGTATTCTAGATTTCTGTAGGTGAAGCGAAAATCGACTATCTCGTCGAGTTTCTATTCTGGTCCTCCGTTGAGTTCAATTGGAGGGGGAGGAATAATTGTTTGTGAGAGAAACCTATTGTCATTGTGTAATTCAAGGAGTGAGATGTGAATTATGTTGTGTATTCACATTAAGGAGGGAAGGTCGAGTTTATTAGCGCGGTTGCCCACTGTTTCCAGTATTGTGAATGGCCTGATTTTCTTGTAGTTGAACTTCTTTGATGGTCGCGTCGTATGGATATTGCGTGGTATTAGTCCTACTATATCTCCCAGTTGTATGTTTGGATCCGGACTTCGGTGTTTATCTTATTGTTCTTTTTGCCGTTGTTGCGCTTGAGTCATTTCATATTGTAATATCTTGTCTAGTTTTCCCATGTCTGTTTTATCCAGTATTATACTGTTAATCATATGATATGTGGCTTGACTTTGTAGATGTTGTTTGTAATTCACGAAGAAGGCTGTCGTGCTAATTGTTTCTTGTTTACCATTGTTGTTTGCGAATTCGGCCATTAATAGCAGTTTGTACCAATCATCTTGTTGGTAATTGACATAGGCCTGTAAATATTGTTTGAGTATTCCATTTACTCGTTCTGTTTCTCCATCTGTCTGTGGGTGAAATGCTGTGCTCAGCCTGTTTTGTATTCCCATTTCTCCGGTTAATTTTTTCCACAGTCCTGATGTCAACAATGTTCCTTGGTCGGTAATAATATTCTTTGGAAAGCCATGAAGTTAGAAGACTTCTTGGAAGAATGTTTGTATAAAATCCCTTGTGTCTAAATCTTTTCTGACTGGAATAAAATGACTCATTTTGGTCAGACAATCCAGCACGATCAGGATGCTATCGCATTTCTCCGATAAGGGTAGATCCATGATGAAATCCATAGTAATTATTTCCCACGGTCGTTAGGGAACTGCATTCGATTTCAGTAATCCATATGGTGCATATTTAGCCGTTTTCGTTCTTTGGCATATGTCGCAATTCTGGACATATCTTTTGACGTCTTCGTACAGTCCTGGCCAATTGAATGCCCTCATGATGAATTCTGTGGTTTTCACCACTCCTCCATGTGGTGCCATTCGGATATCGTGGTATTGTCGTATGATATCTATTCTTAACTTTTCTTCTTCAGGAATCCCTTGTTTTCCATCGTACCACATGTTTCCATCGTCCCGTTGGCATAAACCTAGAGCGCTTCCTTTCATCTCCTTTTTTCCTTCCTTTAACACTTCTCTTATTGCCTGAATTGTTTTGTCTCCTTCATTTGCCTTCTCGATTTCCTTTTCTTCTGTTGATGTAAATTGGATAACCTCTATTGCCTCGAACTAGGTTCTTGGTAATAGTATTCGTGTTTTTTGGTTGATTCTTTCGTCTTCTTTTGTTTGTAGTTTGTCGCTTGCAATCCTTGTGAGAGCATCTGGCTTCCCACTCTCTTTGCCTGGTTGGTAGTCAATTTTGAAGTTGTATTTGCTGAGGTGTTCTATCTACCTTATCTGGTAGTCGTTCAATTCCTTCGTAGTCATGAATGGGACCAGATTCTTGTGGTCGCTTAGTACTCGGACTGGATGGTTGTTGTTCAGAATATATCTCCTCCATTCCTTTAATGCTTGAACTGTTACTAATTGTTCTTTGTTTGCAACGTTATAGTTGTACTCTGTAGGGGTCATTGTCTTGGATCAAGAAGACACTGGCCTCCATTTTCCGTCTTCGTATTGTTGCGATAGGATGCCTGAACACACATATTTCAAGACAGCCATTGCAATCATTGTTCTTCGGTTTGGGTCGAAGTTTACCAGTATTGGTACTGATGATAGATGTATCTGTATGGTATCGTATGCCTTTTGTTCTGTTTGTCCCCATTCCCATTTCTTGTCTTTCTTGGTTAGGTTATAGAGTGGTTTTGCAAGCCTGCTAAACCCTTCTATAAACCTTCGATAAGAGATGCAGAATCCCATAAAGCCTTGAACAACTGTTTTGTTTTGTTGGGCCCCATCCTATATTACTGCTGTTGTGAATGGGTCGACCTTGATCCCACTCCAATTGATGATAAATCTGAGGTATTTGGTTTCTTCTTTACGGAATTCGCATTTTGTTGGTTTGATCTTCATTCCTGATCCTTGTTATGTGGCCATAATATTGCTAATATCCTTCTGATGTTGTTGCATGTTTTCCGAGTAGATGAGTACATAATCCAAGTATACGATGCAATATATGTCGAGGTACTTATTGTGTACCTTGTTGATCCATCTTTGGAATGAAGCCGGTACATTGGTTAGCCTGAAAGGCATAACCAAGTATTTGAACATCCCGTATCTTGAGGGGAATGTAGTCTTCTATTTGTCTCCTGCTTTGATGTATATATTGTGGTATGCGTCCTTGATGTCTAGTTTGGTGAAGTATTTTGCAGACCATAGTCTATCCAGTGCCTCTTCGATTAAGGGTAGTGGATATCGATCTTTTTTGGTAACTGAATTGAGGGCTCTGTTGTCTACACAGAGTCTCATATTTCCATCTTTCTTTTTGACGAATAGTATTGGAGATCCTCCAGATGGAAAGGAGTCTCTGATCCATCCTCGCTTTAAGTTTTACTCGATGTACTTTCTAAGTTCTTCGAGCTCCACTTCCCCTAGTGGGTATAACCTCTTGTAGGGAATCTCTTTTGTTTTTCCCGTTTTCTCGTCTTTGTCTAGCTGAATTTTGTGGTTGATCCCTGGTCTTAGGGGTGGTAGCCCCATAGCCTCTTCTTAGAATAGGTTCGTGAATTGAAACCAATTTTCTAATGCTAAGAAACTGAGATAAGGAAATACTGGGAATAGCATAAAGGAAAACTCAAGTAACATGAAAGTACAACGCCAAAGAAGAGTTGAGCGATACAGCAGCTTGACTCACGATACCGAGATTCCACTAGTGGAGGCTTTGGTGAGGTTGTCGCTGCTCTTGCCTGGGGAGATCGTTACGACCGATATCTCTCCAAGTGGCAATGAGGGTGCCTGGTGTTCGTCCGTGAGGGGTGGGTGGGCGATCCAAAAATGCGAGCAGTTAATAAAGAACGTGATCTGTGGGAAAGCTGAGAGTGTTGAAGTCTAGCAGCATTCCTGGTGGTGTTCTAATAGGGGTTCATGGATGCAGTCTCCTGGAGCTATGACCTCGTGGTGGTCCAGCAACCGAGGATAGGTTTTGCCGGCCATATTCAAGACACTATTCTCTTTCCAAACCGACCTCCGTGCACCTTGCCCAATTGGCAATAGGTTGTCCCAACATACTATCCAATTTTCCAACGCTAAGAAACTGAGATAAGGAAATACTGGGAAAAGCATAAAGGAAAACCCAAGTAACAGGAAAGTACAACGCCAAAGGAGAGTTGAGTGATACAGCAGCTTAACTCATGATACCGAGATTCCACTGGCGGTTGCTTTGGTGAGGTTGTCACTGCCCTTGCCCTGGATGATCATTACGACCGATATCTCCAAATCAAGGTAGGCTATCGCTTGGGAGCCTGAGTTGGCCTGCTGTTTAGTCGGTAACAAATCCCACCCAGGTCTAGGCAGGCTGATATGTAGCTAACAGGTGCAGCGCAGGCCTACCTGGAAGCGCTTTGATAGAGATATTCGCTCCTGGCTTGAGTACTCAAGGTACCTCTTATATGCATCAGAACCCCAGCGCCCCAGTGTTTGGATTTCGCTTTCAGAGATTCCTACTTCTGCTGCCCATATGGCAGCTCCTCTATGGAAACTGTGTCCATTCCACATTCCCTGGCCGAGTCCAGCAGTGAGTGCTAGTTGTTGAAGCTTTAGTACTACGTACTCATGGGTGAATGCTTGTTGTCTCTCTGTTCCGATGCAGAACAGTGGTGCGTGGGGTGGTCTGTGTGTATTTAGGGCAAAGAATTCTCTCATAGCATATATTGGACATGCCGTGTCGTAGGTTGTGGCTATTGTGAGGTTTATCCCTTTGCAAAAAGGGTCTTTTTTTGATGCTGGGTGTATCACTTCCATATATTACCCGCTGGCTCATATCACGATACTATCTTTGGTCAAAAACCAGTTTGAGAAGGTTAGGCCCTAGTCTCTATCTGCCTGCTTGTAGGTAAATTCTCCGACTCGCAGGAATCCTGCGAATGCTAGGGTGAATGCAGCCTTGAGAGCTATGTTGTCATAGTTCGCTGGTCTTAGGCACTGCAGAACACGGAGGAGGTAAGGATGGGAGAGTGGCGTCCGTATGCAGCGCTCCGGTTCACTGTGGTTGTGCTTTATTCATTGAATTGTGTGCTCGAGTTGGGGGTCCGAGGATGCATAGCAATCAATTCCGAGATCAAGCTGGTATGACCTGACTCCTGTGAGGTATAGGTTCATAGTTTTTACTTTTACTGTTCCTGCCAGGGAACAAAGCCATTCAATCAGCCAGGTGGGCTTCACTGGAAAGCACCCCCCAGTTTGGTGTCGGAAGTCTGATAATGCACAGAATATGGTGAAGCGGGATCTTGGGGTTTCGTAATTGCACCGTGTTGATGGTGCCAGCCCACGCCACAAGTAGTAGGCTGCTACTTCTGACAGCCCCGATTCCTGAATGTTCGAAATCCATGTTGTGGGGGGCTGGATATGGGGGATAGTAACTGTAGTGCGATGTCAGCAATTCGGTTAGTTTCTACTCGTGATTACGCATCTGCCAAGACATTATCTTTGGTCGAAACCCATCTAGCCTCCAGGTCCAAGTCAAACTCTGTAGCTAGGAGGAGGCATCTCCGCAGTACTTGCATTGATTTTCCTTGAATAGTACGATTGGTGAGTCTATGCACAACAGCTTTATTGTCAACATAGATTATTAGTCGTTTGCCTATCCAGTCTGCTCCCTAATGCAGGAGTACTTGTTCTACAGCTCGCATTTCTTGCGTATTGATGTGTTCCCGTCCTTTTGCTAGGGATGCCGGAAAGGAGATCGAGAACGCTGAATCTCGCTCGAGATAGGACTGGTTTTCAGGGAGGTAGAATGCGCCCAATCCTTTTGTACTGGCGACATCTGACCAGGCACGGATGACCTCTCGCCTCATTTTCGCTATTGACCTCTCTGGTGCTACTGATTGTGCTTCCGCCCACCAGGTTAGGTCTCTCTGTACCTCCCTTGATATCCGTCGCTGTTGGTGTCTGGCCCCGGGTGGAAAGAAAAGCTCCATGTTATATAAGCGTCTGAGAAAGGTTCTACCAAGGGGTATCACGGTTGAGACGAAATTCAGGTAACCTGTAATCTTTTGGATCTCGAGGAGCGATAGGGACTTCTGGTCTGTTGCGTTTTGGATGATGGCACGTGCTTTGAAAAGGTTCTTTTCTGGCAGGTGGATCACCATGCGCTCGGTGTCGAACTTAATGCCGGTAAAGCTTACTACCTTTCCCTCCTCATTTTTAGAGGTTTTGATTGTGAGTCATACCTTGTCGCAGAGATTAGAGAATATTTCGCTGAAGATGTCAGGATTTTTGCCAGCGGGGAGTGCTAAGAGAAAGTCGTCGAGATAGTGGACGACTATGGGCCTGGTATTCTGCTGCTTCAGCTGATCATCAAGGATCTAATGAAAAACCTCTGCGAATAGGTTGAAAAGATATGGGGCCGTTCGCAGGCCGAATGGGAGGAACCTTTCAGCATAGTATCAGTTCTCCCAATGGAATCCAAGTAGTGGTGAGTCCTCCAGTGACACAGGTATATGTCGAAAAGCTGACTCAAAATCCCGCTTCACTAGAATACAGTTTTTTCCGAGCTCCTGCACAGCTCTTATACCCTTGTTGATTCCACTATAAACTATTCCACTGTAGGGCTGGGGGATTCCGCCGTTAATAGCTGTTGAGAGACCTGTTGGATAAGACAGGTGGTGGATTCGCCTTTTGCTACCATCGGCATTGTCCACCAGTCCTAGTGGTGATGCGGTGTAGTGGTTTGACAGGCTTGCGCGATTGGGGTATAGTTCTAACTGTTTTTTCTTCATCTCAGACTCTATGTCTTGAGCTACTAGATCTGGGTTTTCTTCAGCGCTTGCCAGGTTGGGGTGGATCACAATCCCATTGCGCTAGCCCTCATAGCCGATTCGCGCACCATAATGGCAAATGCCAACGATTGCTGTTATGACCTGCTGGTCGGGGTACTCTCTAGTAAGCTCCTTCCATCCATTCGCTTTCCACTGCCTTGGTGGCATTGGCATGGTATGGGTGGTAAATAGTAGGTGGTGAATACAGGTATTGGGGCATGGTTGTTGTTTGCTAACAGGTGAGTACGAATATGAGCCTAGGCTAGAGGCAGTATTAGGTCTGGCTGTAGTAATCTGAGAGGCTTGAGTGGTTGTAATCTTACAATTATAAAGGTATGAGAGATATGTACAAGGAAGAGGAGGTTGGAAATTGCATGAGTAAGAATAAATTGGAATGATTAGGAAAGCTAACATTTGTTGTTCCATGTGTAGGACGGCGGTAGTTGTCTGGTACTATCTCCTGAAGGACATTGTGGCGCTCGGTGGTTGCTACCACACAAGATACAAGAATGTTGGTAGCGGCACTGCATTGACCGGCATTCCCGGTAGTTCCAATTCCTGCATGCTTGCAAGGCCAGGGGTGTAGTGCTTGTGGGGATTCGTGCATTGAGAGAGGATGTTGAACTATGTCCGCAGTGTGTCCGGTAATCGGGAGTGATATAGGGAGCGGTGGTATGTGGACCAAATGGTATATAGCTGTTGCGAGGGACACTCTAACGAATTGGAAGCTCGCTGAATCTTCGAGTTGGTGCAGGAGCTAACTTTTGGCTTGGAGTCCAGGTGGATCTAGGGGCCGGGTGTGCAAAGCATTTTGAGGCAACTAATTCGCTGTCTAGCTGACGCCATTCTGTTCCATGGTAGATGCGCTGGCCGCTGGCTACTCTCTTCCTGTGAAATTGGAAGTGGTAGGCTTTAACACCCTCCCATGCATACTTCTCTAACAGATCATACAGGTTCATTGTGTAGATAGAGAGGGCCGTTGTAAGGTCCCCTTGGAGGCTATGAGGGGCGAGCTTGACCAAGATTCCCGAGTATGCAGCCCACGCTTTAAAGAAAATACTTATTCGGTATCCGCTTTCTTTACCATCTCTTTCCGCTTGTTCAAACACGATGCCACCAATGTTAATCATGTGCTGGGATTCGGCGCATTCCTTCTCGCTTGCTAGCTGCCAGTAAATGTTTGTTGGCTTGAACCAGTTTTCGATTATCTGGACTAATGTTTCCCGTTCGACACTTGGGAATAGTACTTCGACGGAATTCGCAATGGCAGATGTGTTTTCACTCGCTAGTGGGAGGTGGGGTTGGCTGGGATTATACGTACTGAGTAGTCTCGGATTCCTCGTACTCTCGCGACCTCGCTGGGCTTGTTTCCTCAATTGGGCTAGCTCTGCCTCCTGTTCAGCAATTCTCATAAGGGTGGAGTTGGGCTCAAGATCCTGAGCTGTTCGGACAATGTCATTGGCATTGGCAGTATTGTTGATATGGGAAATTGAGTTATGTGATCGAAGTCGTTAGACAATGCTGTCTACTATATCTTCTTCGTGTAAGCGTAGGAGTTCCCACATGGTGCCTAGGCTGATAGTATGGTCTGAGACTGTGGGGGATGACGCAAGTAGTTCAGGTCCGTTTTCAGTCGTAGGGGTGGCAGGTGGTGGTCTTGGGATCTCTGGGAATGCTGGAGGCATGCTGTGTAGTCTCTCGTTGCTCTGTGGAGAGTGACTATATTTGGGGATGGTGGGTTCGGGCTCCACACTGCTGCTTGTGGGTTCGCGGGTTTCGGAAGTGTGTGGGTTACTGGGAGCTCGTTCAGGCTGCTGGCCGTATCGGGTTGGAGCTTGTAGAGTACGTAGATTCTTCCGAATTCCACCTTATGTTCTGCGCCTGGTAGCTGGTTCTGAGGTCCCACCATGTGTGGTAGCTCTTCTGGGGGCCATCGGATCTTTCTCCCGGTGTGTGTTTCTTGGTTAAGCTAGGTAAAGAGATATAGAAACTACGCGTTGAGATGCAAAGATGCGAGTGTAAAAATGCGAGCAGTTAATAAAGAACGTGATCTGTGGGAAAGCTGAGAGTGTCGAATTCTAGCAGCATTCCTGGCGGTGTTCTAATAGGGGTTCATGGACGCAGTCTCCTGGAGCTATGACCCCGCGATGGTCCAGCAACCGGGGATAGGTTTTGCCGGCCATCTTCAAGACACTATTCTCTTTCCAAACCGACCTCCGTGTACCTTGCCTAATTGGCGATAGGTTGTCCCAACCTACTATATATTTCTTTGGAATTAATTCTTTCTATTCTTTTTTGCTTTGGTATTTCTTGTCTTGGATTGCTTGTTCTGTGCTGATGTTGATTTTTGCTAGGACTGCTTTTTCGTCGTCATATGTCCATTTGAGAATTCCTGTTGTATCTCCTCTTCCATAGTACTGTCCAAAGACTTGTGCTGTGATCTTCTTGATCTCAATCCTTTTGGTTGTATCGGGCTGGTTTTGGTCTGTGCTTCCAAATCCCTTATCTCCCCTTGTAGTTTCTTTCTGTTGATCTACTTCATGTAGATCCTATTTGTTGATTTTTTCGATGATCAACTGTGCGATTCGATCGTCTTTCTCGACTTTGTTGTCCTCTTGGGCCAGGTTGACGAAGCCTACTTTGATTTTACCTGTGTAGTCAGCATCGATTACCCCCGCCATAGTCATGAGTCGATGTTTAACTGCTAGACTACTGTGGGATGCTATCCATCCATAGGTACCTTCTGGTAGTCCAATGGCTATTCCCGTTGCTATTGTTGCCTGCCTATTGGCAGGTATCTTAGTTTCTTTGTTGCCATACAGGTCGTGTCCTGCTGCCCCTTTGGAACCCTTGGTAGGCACTTTTGCCCCTTGGTCCAGCTTTTGTATCTGTACTCTCTTATCTTACCGTATCTATGTTGTAACCGGTACGGGTACTTGGTTATTGGTTTTGTTTTATGTTTTGTTTTAAGTATCGCTTTGATACTTGGTTTGTTTTAAGTATCGTTTGATACTTGGTTTTGTTTTATGTTTTGTTTTAAGTATCGCTTTGATACTTGGTTTGTTTTAAGTATCGTTTGATACTGGGTTTTGTTTTATGTTTTGTTTTAAGTATCGTTGTGATACTTGGTTTGTTTTAAGTATCGTTTGATACTTGGTTTTGTTTTATGTTTTGTTTTAAGTATCGCTTTGATACTTAAGGAGTTTTACCAAAGACTATCAATTGATACCTTTGATTAGTTTCGTTCATGCTAGACATGAACAGATTTGTGTATTTAAAGACCGCCTGTTTCTACGATAGAAAAGGCAGACTTCGACAGACAGTATTTCAATATACTTGGTTGAACGGTTACTTCTTTGTTCCTCAGTACGCCCTCGAAGTCTCCTTTAGTTATCAGCTCTCGCCTCCTCTCTGGAAGAGCAGGCCACCTGCCAACTATCGTACCTTTTACCGTAAACGTGATTAGCACCTTGCGAACACGTTACATTTTTTTAACCTCAGCAAGTGGTTAAGAACCTGTCCCGGGATTTAGGCCTGATCAACCTATCGATATCCACCTCAGAACGCTAGCGGAGAGAAGCGGCAGAATTTCAGTATATTCGGCTTCATCTCAAACCCAAGATAGAGTCTTTGACGACCAGGAGTGGGAAGCAAATCCCACGGCAAGACCTTACTAGGAAGAAACAACCCCGGCGCTCTGCTAAAGAGCCCGGCGATTCGGCAACACGGAAGATACACAACCTCCTGGAGACTTCCATTCTACTCCAGCAAAGAAGCCTTCCTTTGAACTCCCAAACGACCCCGAATCTAGTAGCGATTCAGATATGGCTAGCACAGGAGGAGGGCCTTCTGGAGGAGGGAAATCTCGGGCAAGACCTGAAGAAGAGGAGGTACCCGCAGCATTTGAACCCCCTAAGTTTAAACTTCACCTCCCAGCGAAATTCACAGGCGAAGGGAAAGACCTCAAACCTGAAGCTTTTGAACGATGGGCCACAGAACTCTCACACTTACTACTCTTACAAGGAAAAGATGTGGAAGATCCTGCAACCGGACTTATCATTGGATCATTCTGTGAAGGAAAGGCAACCGACGCATACCACCAATGCTATAAGGACTTCGGCGGGAATGTAAGATTAAGAGGATCTACAGTTCTCGATTACTTGAAAGGACGATTCCAATCCTCTATAACCAATGACCTCCTATACAACAAATTCAACCAGCTCCAGCAAGTTAACGGAACACATGTCAAGCAAATCACCGATGTGGCCACGGACCTAATAATGTATAAGGATCGAAGGGAGAGAGGAAGTATCTCCAAATACATCCTGAAGCGACGATTCTACGACACTATGCACCCTACCCTCCGGCGAGAGGTAGAACCCCTCGAGGAAGACGGCGATGATATTGCAGTAATAATTGCTAGAGCAGAACGAAAGGACGCCATTCTCCATGAGACCAAGGCCTACAAAACACAGACATCCTCTAATAGGAACAGCCAGCCACGACACAAAGCCTCCAGCAACTCTGAAGACGATACCCCTCAAGTTTTCAAGAAGAAAAAATCCTCTAAAGAATCGAGACGGCAAAAGGGAGAATGCTTTGAATGTGGAAAAACAGGACACATAGCAAAGAACTGTCCCGCGAAGAAAGGAAAAGGAAAGGCTATAAAAAAAGAGGCCTCGGCCAACAATATTGAAAGCGATTACGCTCCATCCAGTGAATATGAAGAGATCCACATTGGGTACATCGATGTGGAATGCAACAGTGTTCGACCTCCAGCTACATTCAAAACACACACTGCTCTAGAAGGCACTATCCTGATCAATGGCAAAAAGGCTCGAGTCCTATTCGACACTGGTGCAATCGGAAGAGATATGATCAGTAATGCCTTTGTATCTGTCCATGGACTCCCTACCCGAGACCTTAACCAACCCATACCAGTCAATATGGCAGTAAAAGGATCACGATCCACAAGCCATAAAACCTGTAGTGCGACCATTCGACTTGGTTCTGCAGTCCTACCCCCCCAGGAAATGCTGGTTGGAAATTTAGCCAAATACGATGCCCTAATAGGCATGCCCTTCCTGAATCGTCACAAAGGTATAATCAGGTGTGGGGAATCAACTATCGATTTCCCAGATCAGAAGGTCAGAGTCTCATGCAAGCCAACAAGCGGAGAATACCGAGCTGCAGTCTGTGAAACAACTGCCCTACGACTATTGGATGAGTATTCTGATGTTTTCCCTGACCAAATACCCGAAGAACTACCACCTATGAGAGAGGTGAATCACCACATCCGCCTCCGAGACCATTCCAATCTCAAGAACCAACCCACCTACTCTATTCCTGACGCATACAAAAGCCCACTTTGTAATTGGATCAACCAACAACAAAGAAGAGGAGTCATCTACCGGGCAGAAGCCCCTGGTGCTGCTCCTATGTTCGTTCAACCCAAAGCAGATGGCACAAGAATCTGCCCCTTGGTTGATCTCAAACTACGGAATGAAAATACGGTTATGGACAGCTCCGCTATCCCAAACCAAACCCAGATCCTAAATGCAGTTGGACGGGCTAGATTCCGAAGTAAGATTGACCTAAGCGATGCCTACTTCCAAACAAGGTTAGACCCAGAAAGCGAACGATACAACAGTTTCAAAACACCCTTCGGAAGTTTCATTAGCCGAGTTATGTTACAAGGTAATATGAATGCGCCCGCCACCTTTATGCGAATTATGGAAAACCTCCTAAGCGAATACCTCCACCATTTTGTTTGGGTCTACATTGATGATATTCTCATTTTCTCGAACACCATAACAGAACACGCCTACCATATAGGTTTGGTTTGTACCAAACTTAGGGAAGCTAAATTTTATGCTAGCAGAAACAAATCAATCCTATTTGCCAATAAACTCGATATCCTAGGACATGTTATAGATAATGAAGGAATACACGCAGCCCCAGGAAAAATAGCCTGTTTAACGGAATGGTCAACACCCCAGAATTAAAAAGAACTCATGCGATTCCTAGGACTAGTCAACTACATTTCCCAGTTCCTCCCACACCACGCCACTGTGACAGCGCCGCTCACAGACCTTACCGGCAACGCTGAATTTGCCTGGACCCACACCCATGACCAAGCCTTTACCAACATCAAGGATTTGATTAAAAACGCCAATGTTATTCAACCTATCGACTATAGTAAACCAGAACCGATATGGTTGATTACTGACGCATCGGATGTTGGAGTTGGAGCATGGGTTGGGCAAGGGGCCTCCCATGAAACGGCAAGGCCGGCGGCATTACACAGCAGAAAGTTCACTAACTCACAGATGAACTATGGAACAACAGACAAGGAAGCCCTTGCTGTGATTGATGCTCTCGCCGCCTTCAATCACATCCTGATGGGCAATACCTTCACTATTGTTACTGACCACCAACCGCTCACTAATCTTAAAACAGAAAAGATACCGGGAAGAAGAAGAACAAGATGGATAGGCGAGATCAGCAAATACGATGCAAAAATCATCTATACCCCTGGAAGAACGAACTATTTAGCTGATGCTCTCTCCCGCCTATACGAGAATCAAGACCTTGCAAACTTTCCCCTTGTTCACGACCACACAAGACAAAGCGAGGACAGCCCTGACGACACCTCCTATGAACAAGAACTGTCAATGGCTACCGCCAGCTCTGCCGCTCCCTCCAATCCTTTCTCTTACACCATGTACAGTGCTGCCGGAACAGAACGAGGAAAGGACATTGATGAAGAATGGAAAGACAATTGCACGCTCCGCAGCACACCTCCTCACGAACTTGAACAAAGCAGAACCCACTGGTCCCACTGTTATCACGACACCTGCCCTTTTCACCAAACTGAGATCAAGTTCGGCAACAGATACCAGCGACCGTACTATATGCCTGCTAATGATTCCAAAGACACTAATTTCGATACCGCAGAAGGAGAAGAAGAAAGGATCGATGGAAATGAGCCAACCCAACACCCTCATGTCCTTAATCCTGCTCCAACGCGATACCAAGGCCTTGAAGAACTCGAACAAGCAGCAGCCTACGTAGATGCAATGTCATATTTACAACCCCCACAGTCAGCCCCGCCATCCTCTCCTCCCATGATCGATTCACGACCACTATATGGTGGACCCTTACGAGTATACAACAATGAAACCATTGTCTCGGTCATACCCCCTACTATTCCCGAGCATCGGCGTCAACTCTACGAAACCTTTGAGGAACAGGAAGCCCCTATCAAACCAACAAGAGGATCCCTAATCGAGGATGAACGAGATGTTAGATCAACCACAGAAGAATTAACCTCCTCTTTCCGAAGCCAAATGATAGCAGGATACCACCATGACCCGATTTACTTCAAAGCCATGGATGCCTCCAGGCATGGAGACCTTGCCCCCTACAACATATCCAATGGAATGGTCTTTACCAGCACCCGTTATGGAGAACATTGCCTATACGTACCAAAAGGCCATATGTTCAACGGAATGACGATTAGAGAATATGTCATATCCGAGATTCACAACAAAGGACACCATAGTGCAGATCGCAACCTCCAATATGCCTCAGAATATGTCTACTGGCCTGAAATGCGAAAGGACTTCCGCAATTTTGTCAGGCAATGCGAACTCTGACAGGCAAATAAGGAGCGAACACAACTTCCTGAAGGGAAAGCTCAGACCCTCCAACTACCATGTGAAATATTTGAATCCTATGCCATCGATTTTGCAGGACCATTCAACAAGTCCGCCGGATATGACACCATATTGGTAGCTGTGGATCGATTCTCTGGATACACCTGGTTAATACCAATGAAGGTTACCGACTCCTCCAAAGACACCTGGAATAACCTACAACGACACTTATTTACCCCCCACGGGTTCCCCTTATCTATTGTCAGTGATGCTGATCCCCGCTTTACCGCCAGATTCTGGAAGCAAACCCTAATCTCTCTTGGAATAAACCACATTATGGCTGCCCCAGGACACCATGAGACTAATGGCCAAGTAGAACGAAAAATCCGCGAGGTCAAGACCGGGATTAGGAACATGATCAATGAACAACAAACCAACTGGGAACCAGCCCTATTTGAACTAGCCGCAGATATCAATGCCGGATTTTCAGATACCCTGGGAATGTCACCATATAAGGCAGTCTTTGGCCGCCAATACCCTCTCCTACCTACAACTCTATTCAAGAACTCCTCAGTCCCTGCCTCCGATGACCATCTAAACCGCCACCAAGCAATTCGGAACGATGCCTTCCAAGCTGTTAAGGCTGCCCGATTCCGAAGCACCACTACTGCCCAGAAACGACGGCGCAAACATGTTCCCATCTCACCAGGAGACATGCTCATGGTACACGGTAACATGTTTATTACTCAATGTCGGACGCAGCAAGAAACTACAACCCCGATGGTGAGGACCCTTCAAAGTCATATCCTTTGACGAGCATACAGAGAATTACACTGTCCAGATGGATGGACGCATGTACCGCCGCAATACTGCAGTCTTCCACGCCTCAGCTGTCAAACGATTCCATCCCAATGACGACTCCAAGTTTCCTGGAAGGACCCACTCTCGGCCTGCACCTATCATCATCGAGAAGAAGGATGAATGGGAAGTTGAAGAAATCAGAGACCATCGCCTTTGGCATGGAAATGATCAATTCCTAGTCAAATGGAAAGGATATCCGACGAGCGAAAACAGTTGGGAACCACTGGAAGGACTTGAGCACGCTATGGATATGGTGAACGGATGGTGGAAAGACAACATGCCAAATGAATCTCTCCCCCCAACAATCAATTATATCACCATGTGCTGGACACCTACAATGCCAGAAACTGAGCGATGGCACGCAGAACTCGAAACTAGAGATGGATTTTGGGCACCACACTTTGAGTCAGAGTTCGAAAGTAGCAATGAGGAGAATCAAGCTATGGAGCAGGCTCTCGACAACTTTATCTAGTCACCAATCACCATCCGAATACCATAACGATGTCAAACTATGTGGAGCTCAATGTGAGGCAGCGACAACAGGTTGTTGGACTGTTGTTGAACCGTGATGCTATCCAACATGAAGACTACTTCGAAATCCTCTGGATTGACTACTGTCCTGATTGTGATCATGCTTGGATTGACGTACAGCACGAATCTGGTATTCGTGACTACTGTGATTTAGATTTCTTCGAGTCTAAGTGTTTCCTTAGAGTTTCCTCTTGTCCTTGGTGTGATACCTATGATGAAGAGTTTTTGGCGGAAACTGAAGCCATGAGTTTCTCGGAATCCGCCTTTGATGATTAGTAGGTTTTGTTTGTTTAAACAGTTGTTTTGTTTTGGGGAATGTAACCGGTACTGGTACTTGGTTATTGGTTTTGTTTTATGTTTTGTTTTAAGTATCGCTTTGATACTTGGTTTGTTTTAAGTATCGTTTGATACTTGGTTTTGTTTTATGTTTTGTTTTAAGTATCGCTTTGATACTTGGTTTGTTTTAAGTATCGTTTGATACTGGGTTTTGTTTTATGTTTTGTTTTAAGTATCGTTTTGATACTTGGTTTGTTTTAAGTATCGTTTGATACTTGGTTTTGTTTTATGTTTTGTTTTAAGTATCGCTTTGATACTTAAGGAGTTTTACCAAAGACTATCAATTGATACCTTTGATTAGTTTCGTTCATGCTAGACATGAACAGATTTGTGTATTTAAAGACCGCCTGTTTCTACGATAGAAAAGGCAGACTTCGACAGACAGTATTTCAATATACTTGGTTGAACGGTTACTTCTTTGTTCCTCAGTACGCCCTCGAAGCCTCCTTTAGTTATCAGCTCTCGCCTCCTCTCTGGAAGAGCAGGCCACCTGCCAACTATTGTCCCTTTTACCGTAAACGTGATTAGCACCTTGCGAACACGTTACATATGTGAACTTTGCATGTGAAGATTCTTCTTCTACTTCTTGTATCGGTGTCGAGTAGACCACCCGTGAACTGTTGAGATATCGCGTTGCATACAGTTCGCTGGTGAAGGTCATCTTGTTCTCGTTCCAATTGATCGTTGGATTATGCTTTTGTAACCCTGGCATCCCTAAGACTATCTCATAGTTCTTGAGATCTGCTACATGAAAGATTGCTGTTTCCCTATGGCTGTCAATGTCTATAGGTACTGTCACCGTATGGGTTATAGGACCCATTGCGCTTGGATTTCCATGTGCTAGGTAGACCTGTCTCGCTTTCTTCGCTTTTTTGGTGTAGAGTCCATATTTGTCTCAAATTTCTTTGTCGATGAAATCTTCGGTCGCTCCCAAGTCAAGGATTGCATATATCGTTGTTTCTCGGTGCTTTTCGTTGTGTATATTCGTCTTGATCATCACATGATCTCCATCTTCTTCTCCTCTTTGCGTGTGTAGTGCTGTGTAGTAGTCCGCTAACTTGATAAATTTTCCCGGTCCACATCTTGGGTCTCTCTGACCACTATTTACTGGGGACCCTCGTCTTTTTCTGCCAATACGTCCTTGGTCATCATCTCGCGGATGTTGGTTTTCTTCTGGAATTGGAAACCGTTGTTTCCAGCTGCCATAGCTCCTTAGTATCCGTTGTCTGGTTGGCTTCGGCATTCTCCTCTCCTCTGTCCTGCTTTCCCGCATTTCAAGCAGAGTTTTCCATTCATCCTCCTAGCGTATTCTTCCTTGGATAGGTTCAAGGGTAGTCCTAATCCTGTTCTGTCCAATTCCATTGGCTTACCTTGTGGTAGGCCTCTACTCTCGCTTCGGGTTGCTTGTGGGCAGAAGGTTTCATCTATGTTTCTGGATGATTGGGCCACCCTGTGTACTATAGTATTTTCTGAGTTGTTTTGAACCATGTTTAGTTTGCTTTCCTTATTGATCGACCATCTTGCAAATTGTTCTGCAATTGTGTAGCGTGAGTCGGAGATCCCCCATACTTCTCGGAGTTTCTTACTAAGGTTTCTTAGAAGGGTGGTATAGAGGGTGGCATCATCGGATTCTGCCTCATATTCAAGTGGTCAGCATTTATTCCAATATGGCGAAAAGGTCTGTTTTCTCTGTTGGAGTTTCTCCAGCTTTCGTCTTGCTGTCTCCTTAACGTTGGGATCTCCAAATTGTTCAAAGAGTGTAGCCTTGAATTCCGCGTACATGACTCATTCCCTCTGCTTCCTTCTATCTTGGAAGAGCATGATCCATCGTCCTGTGAGTCTACTGAGTAGAGATTCCACATGGGAAACCCTAATCCAATCGTGGGGTTCTCCAAATCCCTTGATGGCAAAATACTCTTCACATTGTGCCAGGAATATTGGTAGCTTATCTTCGGCTCCTTCGGACGTGTCAGGTTCTTTTGCTTTCGGTCATTAGATATTCCCTTGTCCTGTGCTTCGTGCTACTGCTAGAAATGCCTGAAACTGATTCTCAGTCATTCCAAGTATGCTAGTACCTGGTGCCAGAGTGGCCAGGGCTAGTAGCACATGTACTGCTTATCCCGACATTCTCTTGGGTCATTGGGTTCCTGCAGGAGAGCTATCAACAGGTGATTCCTTCTCTGGGGTTACTGGACTTGCTGCGCATGAGGGTTCTGCAGAAATGTGATCTAGGGCATCGATAAATTCTCTAAAGTTAAGGTTTTGATTGTCGATGTTGATATCTCCTTCCCTAACTGGGTTGAAGAATGTCATCCGGTATCGTTTGGCGTCGCACTAAATGACACTTTGTAATGTAATGATCACTCCTCAGATATTTAGTTCTTAGTGACAGGGAATGATACCGCTCTTGTTCTTCTGTTTTTTTCCTAGGTCTCATGATAGCGCAAGGCCTCCACCTACGTTACCAATAATACAAGACCTTTGTCTTCAATCGGGAAAGCATATCGTAAGCTTTCTCTATCTCATCTTCATGAAGAACTTTCCTTGGCGTATTGATAAAGTTGCAATAAAGATAAAGATCGTAAAGGTGTTTATATTGGTTAAAGTAATAAGTTGGAAAAGTACTTAGAATTCAATCTAATTTTATTTAAACTCGTACCACCAACACTGGCATACGACAAGCCCCCGCCGGTACAGGGATACTGCTAACCGGTATACCACTAACCCTAAGCTAACTAAGTCTACGGTCCTGTACCTACCATCCCCAAGTCATGCCTGCATGGAAATTAATTACAAGACCATCAAACAACCCAGCACCCTCCCTGGTCCAAGTCCATAGCCCCACTGATACGAAGCCAACCAGCACTAAGCGTAGCCAAAGCCGAGCAAAAGACCAACCCCACCAGGTTCCTCATCTAACGAACATAAAAATACAACTACCCGGTCTAAATACTTTCCCGTAAAATCTCCATCACAGTAGAAAACCAACAAAAACCAATCTAACCCTACAGACGGCACAATAGCAGGAAGGAGGCGACCCACATGTCTACCTCTCGCACCCGCATGCCAGGCCATCGACACTATGAACCCACTTTGCCGGTTGCCTCCAAGGCGTGTACCGGTAAGTAGGACTTGTACCCGCTGCCTGTCTTCTAAACAAAAAACAACAAATACATAGAAAAAATATAGAGGTAGTAATAGACCAAGCAGGTCAGTGGGGCATATCTCCCACCCATAGTGCCTTGCCTCCTTCCACCATACCCGAAACCAAACTAAGAAAACCAAACAAACCCCACAAAACCCAGCACACAAGACGCAAACAGGTTCAACCAGGTGGCTATCAGCCAATTGGTTCATCAGCGAGCTTTGTAGCACTCAGCAGCTTTACCCAACAGCCCAAGCCAGACTTGAAACACTTAATTAGACCTCACCCAACCTGACGCAGGCCCAACTGGTACTGGCGGGTGCCTCTCCCCCCCCCAATCAGCTCCACCAAAGCCCCACACACCAGACATCATAGAGCCGATCCAGCCCTCCCAGCTGCTCAGACAAATCTATTGAAAGATAGGGCCAAATATATTCAATGGATCGATAAAGCAGGCTGAATACTGGCGGAATTGGTAACTTGATTGTTTCGTGTGTTCCTCGCTGACATATTCTTCCAACATAACCAGCACACGGTGTCCTTTAACTACAGTAGTTTCGGCATCTCTGTCATCTGCCCATGATGACACCTATGCTATCTCACAATGCCAACCAAGTAGTTCACGCTGTCTTCATTTCCCAATGATGACAAGTGTACTGTGCATTCCTACAATACAACTGTCACCACTTCCCATATATAGAAGGTCATTCCACCAATAAAAGAAACCTGCAATCTGTCATCTCCCATCTCAACAATAGCACCATTAATACATATTCAAAACCGTAACCACTATACACATCGGTGACAAAATAACACCTCACCTCACCGATGTGCTTGGACTTAATCCAACGCATTAGTTTCCCGAAGATGTTGGCTGGCAGTCCCCGGTTGATCAATCAGACCCAAAGGTAAACAGTGCTTCTGAAATGAGGGCTGCAGAAGTACTTTCGTGAAGATCTCCACAGTCATTTATTCTGTTGGACAATGAGTTAGGTGAATCTTGCCAGAGTCAATATGTTGACAAATGAAGTGATACTAAATGTCAATGTGTTTTATTCTGGCATGAAATTCCGGGTTTTTTGCTAATGCTATAGTTCCCTGGTTGTCTACAAAAATATCTCTGAGTTCCATAATGTGCATTCTGTCACCTATGTCTCACGCTAGTCCTTGAAGCCAGATAGACTCTTTAACCCTCTGCGTAAGGGCCATATACTCTGCTTCAGTAGATGACAACGCCACAGTTGCCTGCTTATGACTGTTCCATGAGACTGCTGCTCTATTTAGAACAAAGGCATATCCTCCAATAGATTTTCGATCTTTCCCAGAACCCCAATCTGAATCTGTGAATCCCACTCCCTTTTCAGCTGCCTGATAGCCAAGTCCGTGATTCTGAGTTCCTGCAAGGTATCTGAAGATCCTTTTTACCGCAGTCCAGTGTGTCGCATTGGGATTTGTTGCATATTGACTAACCTTACCAACTGCATAGGCAATGTCTGGCCGGGAGCCTAGCATCATATACATGAGTGATCCAATAGCTGGCTGGTATTCCTTGATCTCAGCTGTCATAGCAGTGACTCCATTACCACTCTTCCTCAACTGCACATTGTGATCAGCTGGAGTCACTACTGAATTGCTGTCGCTCATTCTATAGGCTGCGATAATCATGTAGATATAGGGGCTTTGGATGCGGGGTAGGGTTCTGGTTTCCCTGTCCCTTATGATTTTCAGACCTAAATACGACCTGAGTGGGTTCAAGTTTGTTTTCTCAAATTCCTCTTCCAGAATCATTTGGATCCACTCCACGGATTCTATTGGTGGTGCAGCAAGAACGAGGTCATCTAAATAAAGTAATAAAATAACTTGTCTTTTATAGTTAACAAATAAACTATGATCATAGTCACTGTGACAAAATCTATGTGTGCGAAAACAGTCCTGCATTGTTCCATACCAAGCCCTAGAGGATTGCTTTAACCCATATATAGCTTTGAGTAAATGACATATTGTCCGGGGACAAAATTAACTAGCTGTCAACTGCCAGAAAATCTTCGGTGATGACAACCACACTCTCCCACCAACCCACTATCATGTAAACCCAAAAGAAAATTGAAAAATATAAATACATAGTAGAAATTAATATTTAGTATACTATCCATCAGCCTTAATAATTGCTTCCACCCTATCCACCATTGATCCTGCCAAAGTATCAAAAACCTTTGGGTCCAGAAGTTGCCAACAATGAGTGATAGCCTCCTCTATAATTTTTTTGATCTCATTGACAGGGCCCTTTAGGAGAAACAGCTCAGGATAGTGCTTATGAAGCTTGTCTTTCACCAGAGACCAAATATTTTCAATTGGATTGAGGTCTGGTGAATAGAGAGGAATTTCCATCAGAGAAATTCCATTTCTCCTGAGCCATCTCCTGAAAGGCAAGTGAGTCTTAGCATTGTCAATAATCAAAAATACCTCTTCCTCTCCAACATGCTCCTTGATATCCTCCCATATCCCTGGAAAGTCATATTGATCATAAACATCAATAATTGACTTTCCAGTCACTCCACCTCTAGCAGAAGTAGGATCAGGAAAAAAAGGTAAAAAAAGACCATGTGTTTGACCATAGAAACAACCAGTCATCATCTGACTTATCTTTCTCTCTCCTTTACTAGCAGTAGGTTCAACACAATCCTTATTCCACTTTTCTTTTGGGTATTTAAATACCCATTTTCTTCTCTTTCCTCCTCCCCTCTCCACAGCTACCTCATCCTCCCACATTGCCTTCCTTCTCCACATCTGCCTTGTCCAATTCCTATGGGCTAATGCCCATTCCAATCTCTTGTAAGCTAGATCCTCATCCAAATGAACCCTCTCTTGTACCATACACCTTTTAAGAAGCTTTTGTGCAAGTCTTCTCTTCACAGTCTTAGCAGAAACACTGGGAGCCACTCTCTCAGCAATCTCAGAGCAGCTGGTATGGCGATTTTTGAGAGCTTCCTCTACCATAGCATCATCCTGCAACTTTGTAGTTTTAGGATGTCTTCCTCTACCATCATTCTCCTTGCCCTCTTGATCTCTCTTTGCAAATGTGCTTTTAACAGTGCTGAGAGGAATGTCAAGGTAGTGGGAAATTTGGTGATTTGTCATCTGAGGCTCGGGTAACCCAAGAATTCGTCTCCTTGTAAACTCAGAAAGGTTCTTGGAGGGAATAGGCTGTTTGTCATGACTGTGAAGAATAGGAGGCATAGTTTATTGAAGAAAAAAATTTAAGTAAATTGGTTTGGTTTTGGTTAGTGTAGAGCAATTTCTTTAGGAAGTGTTGAGGGAGCGGGGTGATGAGGAGGGGAGCGTTGCCATTACCATTGAGAGCTAGTTAATTTTGTCCCCGGACAATACTATTGATGCCTTGGCAGGCTGTCTCAAGTCATGGTCGGGTATATGAATGCCCTCCGGTATATCCATGTAAACTGATTCGCTAAGCTCGCTATTCAGGAAGGCTGTCTGGACGTTCATTCCTTCCATCTCCCCGTTATTCTCACAACACAATGCAAGTAGGACTCTGATAGTTGTAAACTTTGCTACTGGTGCAAATGTTTCGTGGTAGTCAACACCAGCTTGTTGATTGTACCCCTTTGCAACCAGTCGTGCCTTCTATCGTCCATCCTGCTTTCTTTGAAATAACTAGTGGCATCTGATAGCTTTTCGGTTATTTGGGAGACTCTCTAAGATCCATGTCTTTTTCTTTGCCAGCGGCTCAAGCTCTGACTTGCAAGCCGCTTTCCATTTTTCTTTCTCCTTACTACTAAGTGCCTCACTCAATGTTTGAGGCTCCTGTTCATCTGGACCTGCTAAAAGTGCAAAGTTTCCAGAATTACAAAAACGCTCAACTGGCTTTCAACTGCGGCCTGATCTCCGCACTGCCTGTGTTGATAAATCTGCCACTCTCTCAATTGCTGTGCTGGGCATACGGACTTCTGCTCTCAATGGACCTATAACCTCAACCACTTCCTAGATTCCCATCTCCGGCCTCTCCACTTCAGTGTCTGGTGTTATGCGGTCTAATTGATGGAATAAATCTCCCACATTATCCTGCCGTTCTGAATTGGTTATGAATGGTGTTATGTTCCAGCTAGCATTATCTACCTTCTCTTCAGAATCATGACTGTTTGTAGCTATACCCTCGTCAATAATTACATCTCTGGACAAGATAACCATCTTTCTAACTGGATCATATAGGCGGTAAACTCTAGAGCCTGCACTATCCTCATATCCGATGAGAATACAATGTGTTGACTTTGAGTCCAGTTTCTGTCGCTTCTCTTTGGGTACATGTACCCATGTTTCAGAACCAAATATTCAGAGATGTTCCATACTTGGTTTTGTCCCCGTCCAAAACTCAAGTGGTGAAATATTATCACGGCTCTATGATGGCAGTCTATTGTGCACGTAAGCTACAGTGAGGACTACATGTCCCCAAAATTCGTTTCCCAATCTTGAATCTTTCAGAATACATCGTGCACTCTCAATGAGTGTTCTATTCATCCGTTCTGCTAATCCATTTTGCTTTGGACTATATGGTGGGCTAACTATATGTTGGATTCTCGACTCCTTTAGGTACTTCTCAAAATGAAGGTTCTGTATTCACCACCACCATTACTGCGTAGTGCCTTAACTTCTTTACAACTACTTTTTTCAGCCCTAGCTCGATACTCTTGGAATGTTGCAAATCCACTGTCCTTTGTGTGCAGTAGTGTAATACTAACTCTGTCCGATCTTTCATCTATGAAGGTGATAAAGTATCGCTCTCCATCTATGGTTGTCGCCTGCGTTGGGCCACATATATCTGAATGTACCACATCCAAGATCTCTTGTGCCTTCTCTCTAGTCCCGTTATTCACTTCCCTGTATTGCCGGCCTAAAGCACAAATACCACAGATCTTCTTTTCCGGTTTGTCACTACCACTGATCTGCATATCCTTTACCCTGGTAGCCAGGTCTTTTACTGACTCTGTATCTAGAGTTCGATGGCACAATCTCCTGTGCCAGGTTTCTAATGTTGTCTTAGAACTCTGATTCGTAGTAAGGCCAATGTTCGCACAGTTTTGCGATTCCTCCAATCTGGCCCCTCTACTTTCTCCTATATTGTATAGGTTTCCTTCCTGATACCCCAATACCATTCCTTGGGTATCGTTGCTAACAGTATAAGCTGTTTTTCCGAACTCAACCTTGTATCCTGCATCCACTATACGGGATACAGATATCAAGTTTGTTCTGATATTGGGAACGTAGCAGACCTCTGTCAATGCAATATCTCCACCTTTGGTCTTGATTCCAATATCCCCACACCCTTCTACCTGCACCTGTGTACCATCTACGGAAGTGATCGCGTTTGCCGTCTTAATAGCTTGATAGTTGACAAACGGTTTTCTAGTGGAACAAAGGTGTTGACTCGCCCCGGAGTCTATAATCCACCCTGGTATATGTGTGAGGTTCGGGTTTCCTGCTAGAAATATATATACTTTTAAACCATTTCTCTGCCCTATTTCTTCTTTACTAGACTTTCTCTTGAAACAATCTCGTTTCCAATATCCTGGCTTTCCACAACTAAAGTATTTCATACCCGCTTTCCCTTGTGATACTCCCGGGCCAGCATGGCCACTCGTACTCGGGACCAGTTGCCTCATAGCGTGATCGCTATTCCTGGCTAAACTCTGTCCTTCCCTTTCTAGGCCTTGCAAGGGAAAACGTCTATATCCCGCTGCATATCCTTCACGACCTTGTGATGCGTGCATGCTGAAGGCTGTCTGCCTGTGGGAGTTGTGAACATCCACCCCTTGTACTCCCTGTCCGACTTGTCGTCGCCCAGCCTCTTGCTGCAGCCGTCCTGCCATAATCTCAAATGTAATGGTATCGCTCCGCGATTGTAACGCCATTACCAAAGGTTCATATGATGGGGCCAAATTTAGTGTGAGGATGATTACTAATTTAGAATCATTGATTCCTACACCATCTGTTGCAAGTCCCTTCAACTGATTCGCTAACTCATGAAACTCATTTAGGTGTTGAACCATGTCGTCACCTTCTAACATCCTCAAGGCCCACAACCTTTGCATTAATACCATCTTTCCATTGATCCCTATGCCCTGATGGACTTCTTTCAGCAATGTCCATGCCTCCCATGCCGTCATCGCATTCAGGATATGCGGAATCTGTGAGTCCTTGATATTGAGAGTGATAATCGTAAATGCCTGATCGTCGTGCATTATACTGACTCTCTTACTTTCCACTGCTGCCAGGAGGCCTTTTTCCTTCAAGATGCGAACAATTCTAAATTTCCAGGCATTGTAGTTACTCTTACCCGTTGCCATGGATCCGTCGAACTTCTCGATAGACTGGGTAAGGGAGGTCGTATTGGAACTGCGCTTCTCGTTCCTGGCATCGTCCTGCGCCATACCGGTATCCCTTTCAGACATTATTTCAGTGGTCAATTGCTCACTAGTGAGGCTTACTGAATAGATTTTAGCTATGTCCTGTGCGCTAGTCTGGGCTCATAACCTATTGAAAGATCAGGCCAAATATATTCAACGGATCGATGAAGGAGTCTGAATACTGGCGGAATTGGTAACTTGATTGTTTCTTGTGTTCCTCGCTGACCTCTTCTTCCAACATAACCAGCACACTGTGTCCTTTAAATGCAGGAGTTCTGGTATCTCTGTCATCTGCCCATGATGACACCTATGCTATCTCACAATGCCAACCAAGAGGTCCACGCTGTCTTCATTTCCCAATGATGACAAGTGTACTGTCCATTCCAACAATACAACCGTCACCACTTCCCATATATAGAAGGTCATTCCACAAATAAAAGAAACCTGCAATCTGTCATCTCTGATCCCAACAATAGCACCATAAATACATGTTGAAAACCGTAACCACAATATATATCGGTGACAAAACAACAAGATAAACCATCCGATAGCCACAGGTCAGCTTATACCTAGTCCCATCAGGCAGCCACTGGTCCTGGCCACACTAACAGAGCCCCAACCATCAACATCATATAGCTAAGGGGGGCCTACCAACTCCAGCTGGGAGCTACAGAGGAGGCAGCACCAACCCCTGAAGGCGCTGGCTCCAGCCACACCATCCAGCCCAGCTGAACTGAAGTCTGACTGAGTCAGGAAAGAGTAAGCAGAGCCAACTAAAGCCAACCCCACAGGTCCAGCAACAGGCATGGACCGAACGACGGGCAAGTGGTATCCCCAACTGATGTAACAAGAAGCGGGAGGGTGAATGACCAGAAGCAGACAAAGAGAAGGTAGGCCCCACTTGCAATGGGTGAAGCCACCAACTACAATCCACAACCGAACCACCCAAATGCACAGACAACGCGAGTCCGTGGAAGTCAATCGTCCCATACCACCCCAGGCAGCAACAGAAGCCACGCCAAGGGGTTAAGGCTGTTCAGGGTCAAAGCCATCCCTACTGAGATGGGGAGGTGACACCTGCCTGAATTACTGTAAATGCCGCAAGGACAAAATCTCCAAGGGAATGACGATAAACAACATCGTAGCATTCTGACCGTAGAGAAATAATATAATGAGGAGGGGCTGGGTGGGTACTGCCCTGCCGCCTGAGGAATGATACCGCCGGTATTATGATGAGTTGATACTTGGGAAGTTCAGCAGTCCAGCCCAAGGGCATTTTGTATCATGAGAACTAAGCACTGCCTTAAAACCCAACAAAAAACATGAGGGGGTCCAGAGAACGTCAAGGGTGATCCCGCCAATCACGATGTTCAATGCCCTGCAATCGAACACGAAACCTAGGAGTAGATGATAAACAGGAAGTCGAAGACATTTTACTGCAAGGGGCTCGTAAGCGACCGTGATGAATAGCTAGAAGTGCCTGCATACTGAGATAACTAGCAGGCAATGAAATAAGAAGTAAACAAGTAATCCACCACGCCACGCCTAACAGACCTCAACACCAAAAACTCCAAGAACTACTGAGCAAACACAGATATCTCCCCCAGAATCTAAGGCATCAAGGCACACCATGGGTGCGAAAGAAATGCTCAGGGCGAAGAGACAGCAAAGACGAGGAAAAGTACTCAGAACAAAGCATAAAGAACCTATCCTCAATGGCCGCATTGGTCTCCTTTTATAGTGTTCTTCCCGCCCATAATCATGTGACCCAAAGTGGTTACATGTGCAAAACCAAATCATAACAAACGAATTATGTGACCAAAGTGGTCACATGCTCAAAACCCATGACCTCATTGCAAGGTCATGTGCGAAAACTCATAAACCAATCATAATGTAATAAACAAGTTGTATGACTCGACTGAGTCATATGCGCGAAACACATGACCTCATAATGACGTCATGTGTAAAACATAAACCATATCCGCAAGGCATACCTGCGAGATACACTCGCAAGGCATACTCACCAGGCACACGTTCTATGATTCATAATCAAGTCATGTGCGAAACATAATAAATCATAACATAATAAGTCATATGACCCAAATAAGTCATATTTGTGAAACAATAACATACCTACCACTCATAATCATGAGTCATGTGAAAACCTTTTCTGTGCCTAGACACGTTCGTGATACAAATCTGTTCATGTCTAGCATGAACGAAACTAAGTAAAGGAATTAAGCGATACACTTCAATAAAACAAATCATGTATCAAACGATACTTAAAACAAAATAAAACACAAAGTCCAGTATTAAACATTACTTAAAACAAACCAAGTATTAATATGATACTTAAAATAAAAGATCAAACAAAACCAAGTATCAAATGATACTTAAAACAAAACATAAAACAAAACTAACTATCAAACAATACTTAAAACAAACCAAGTATCAAAACTATACTTAAAACAAAATATGAAACAAACCAAGTATCAAAGCGATACTTAAAACATAACATAAAACAAAACTAACTATCAAACAATACTTAAAACAAACCAAGTATCAAAACTATACTTAAAACAAAATAGAAAACGAAACCAATAACAGAGTACCCGTACCAGTTACATTCCTCAAAACAAAACAACTGTTTGAACAAACAAAACCTAATAATGACCAAAAGTGGCATCTGAGAAACTAAAGGCTTCAGTTTCCACCAGAAAATTTTCATTACAAGTATTACATCAGGAACCAGAAGAAATCCTAAGAAAACGACAAGACTGAAGGAAACGCAGATCACAGTAGTCATGAATACCAGATTGAGGCTGTACACCTACACAAGGTTTATTGCAATCAAGGTAGTGGTCTACCCAGAGGATAACGAAGTAGTCTTGAGCTGGGATAACATAGTGGTTTAACAACAGTCCAACAAGTAGTTGTCACAGTGTCACGTTAAGTTGCAAATAGTTTGATGTTGTTATGATATTTGGATATTGAATGGTGACTAGACAATGTTGTAAGGCACTTAGTCTATAGTCTGGTTTTCCTCATTGCTGCTTTCAAATTCCGAATCAAATTATGGTGCCCAATATCCCTCTCTGGCTTCTAGTTCAACTTGTTATCACTCAGTTTTCAGCAGAGTTGATATCCAGCACATTATGATGTAATTAATCTTGTGTGAAAGAAAATCATTTGGCCTGTTGTCTTTCCACCACTTGTTCACCATGTCCTTAGTGTGCTCCAGCCTGTCCACATGTTCACAGGTGTTTTGACTTATTCGGTAACCTTTCCAGTTGACCAGCAATTGATCATTGCTATGCCAAAGACCTTAGTCTCGGATTTTTTCAACTTACCATTCATCCTTCCTATTGATCATGATAGGAGCAGGTTGAGAATGAGTTCTTTCAGGGAACATAGAACCAGCATTAGGATAGAAGCATTTGACAGTAGATACGTAGAAACCAGAGCTTTTGTGGCTGTATATGTGTTCCTCCATATGGACAATATAGTTTTCTGTATGCACATGAAAGGATAAGATCTTGAAAGGTCCTCACAATTGTAGTTGTAATTTCTTGCTGAGTCCAATATTAGTAATAAATACGTTTCCATAACCCAGAAGTAGGTCGCTGGGCAGAATGGGTATATATTTGTGCTGCCGCTTCTGGGCAGTAGTTGTACTTCGGAATGGTCCAGTTTTAATAGCTTGAAGAGCATTATTCAGGATAGCTTGATGGTGGTATAAGTAGTCATCAGAGGCGGGGGATAGTGGAATTGTGAAATAGGGTTATAGGTAGGTGAAGGTATTGGTGACTGAATCTCGCATTACTTGGAGACATTGCTAGGGTGTCTGAATATCTGACATTGATGTATGTGCGGAGCTCAGCATGTATAGGTTCTTAGTTGGTCTGTCTTTTATGGATCATCTTCTAAATTCCAGTCTTGACTTCACGGATCTTTTGTTCACCTTGACTATTAGCTTCCTGATGTCCAGGACTAGCCATAAGGTGGTAGATTCCAAGTGAAGTTAAGGTTTCTTTCCAAATTTTGGCTGCAAAGCAGAGATCCGCATCACTGACAAAAGACAATGTGTATCCATGGGGGGTTAATAGGTAGCATTGTATATTATTTCGGGTATTAGTAGAGAAGTTGGTGACTTTCATTGGTATAAGTTAAGTAAATCTGGAAAATCCGATCCACAGCTCCAAAGATAGTATCATAAACAGCGGACTTGTAGGAAAGTCCTGTGAAATGAATGGAAAATGATTCATTAACTTTGCAAAGAAAGAGAAGGCCTGGGCTTTCCTTCAGGAATTTGTTTTCCTTCCTGTTTGCCTGGAAAATTCCATTGGTTAATGAA